>NC_058131.1:14844044-14883051 GCF_016433145.1 Gracilinanus agilis | reverse complement strand
GCAGGCATTCTTTTATAGCCCTTTGAGCATGATTCCAAATTGCCAGCCAGAATGGCTGGATCAGTTCACAGCTCCACCAGCAATGCATTAATGTCCCAATTTTGCCACATCCCCTCCAGCATTCATTACTCTCCCCTTCTTTCATTTTAGCCAATCTGCTAGGTGTGAGGTGATACCTCAGAGTTGTTTTGATTTGCATTTCTCTAATTATTAGAGATTTGGAACACTTTCTCATGTGCTTATTGATACTTTTGATTTCTTTACCTGAAAATTGCCTATTCATGTCTCCATTTGAGTTTTTCTTGGCAAAGATATTGGAGAGATTTGCCATTTGCTTCTTCAGCTCATTTTACAAATGAGGAAACTGAGGCAAGCAGGATGAAGTGAATTGCTCAGGGTCACCTAGCTAGTGTCTGAGGTCAGATTTGAACTCAGGTCTCCTCAACTTCAGACCTGATGCTCTATTCATTATGGCACCTAGCCACCCATGCGTATGTGTCTACACATAGATGATACCATATTCCTACATTCGTCCATACCCATATATTCACAAGGACACACACACACACACACACATATATGTATATGTACTGATATTAATCTATGCCTTATGACACCTGCCTCTCTTGCAGGAGAGTCTTAGCTGTGCAGTGTCTTGCACTCTCTGTTTTCCAGTGTCCTGTGTTCGAGAACAGAGGATCAGAAGACATCCTGCTCTCCCCAGGTTTACCCAAAGTCTTAGAGCAAGCCTGGGCCCAGAACTCAGAGGCGATGATGGCTCTCCAACTCCATGCAGGGCACCAGGAGAGCTGCTTGTGCTGTGCTTGCAGAGCCCAACAAGAAATTCTTCTCCTCCCCCTGCCCAGGCTAATGGGGAAAACCACTGCCCTTTCCCACTAGCCCAGAGCATGCTGAAAGCGGACACTGCTGAATGGGTTCTTTTCCTCTGTTCCAAGAATTGCTTTGGGTCTGCGGAGTTAAATATTTCTGTGAAAAAGCAGAAGAAAGAAGAAAAAGGCCTCCGGAAGGATCCGTCCCCTCCCCGAGCCCTGGCAGCTCTCATTGAATCTGTTTTCCCATCTCCTCATCCATTCACTGCAGTATAACTGATCCTGCCGGAGGCCTTGCCATGGCTTGGGGCTGAAGCTGGGCTCCAGGGCCTGGCAGCCCGGCTCTGCTCGCCCGGCTCAGAAAGAGGACAGGATATTTGTCTCTGTTCATTTCCTTTCCTAAACATGAGCTGGCTGCTGGCTGCGGTGGGACTGGCTTGGAATGAGAAGTAGGCAGCAAAGAGCCCAGGCTGGGGAGTGCCTGAGAGAGGCTGCCTTGCAGAGAGAGCTGAGGGGCTCCAGGGCTGACGTCCTCTGCCCGGACCTGAGATCCAGCCGCCTCTCTGACATGCCTGACCAGGGCTCATCCGGCCGCTGCTTCCCAGAGGGAGGACTCGCCAGCCCTCAACACGACACTTTCGGGCAGCTCTCAGCCTTTGAAACTTTTGCCCACCAGTAAATCTAAACGGACCGTTCTGGGGAAATCCCAGCTCTGCCCTCTGGGGCTAAGCCGTGTGAGGCTATTTTTCTCCATTCAAATAAAAGCCCTTCAAGTCTGTGAAGACACTTATTTTTACCTCTTACCTTCTTTCTTCAATGTCTATACTGTATTCATTCCCAAACATCATGATTGTAGAGCTGTGGGAAGGCTTGGCTGGGTGAGAGGAAGTATGGTGAGGTAAGCAGACCCCTGGGTTTGGAGGCTAGAACACCTGGGTCCAAATCCTCTTAGAAATTTAATAGCTGGGGCAGCTGGGTAGCTCAATGGATTGAGAGTCAGGCCTAGAGGCAGGAGGTCCTGGGTTCAAATCCGGCCTCAGACACTTCCCAGCTGTGTGACCTTGGGCAAGTCACTTCCCCCATTGCCCACCCTTACAATTCTTCCACCTAGGAGGCAATACACAGAATTAAGGGTTTTAAAAAAAGAGATTTAATAGCTGGGGCAACTGGGTAGCTCATTGGATTGAGAGTCAGGCCTAGAGGCAGGAGGTCCTAGGTTCAAATCTGGCCTCAGGCCTCAGGAACACTTCCCAGTTGTGTGACCCTGGGAAAGTCACTTGACTCCCATTGCCCACCCTCACCACTGAGGCAAAACATAGAAGTTAAGGATTTAAAAAAAAAAGAAATTTAATAGTTGTGTGACCCTGGGCAAGTCCCTTAACTTAAATCCAAGTCACTTAAATTGTCTAGCCTTTACCATTTTTCTTCCTTGGAAGTGTATTGTGGAAGAGTCCTAGAGGGATGTTAGATGTTACAACTCACCTAGGAACTCCCCAGGGCCAGTGACTATCCCTAACTATATTCCCACAGAACCAATACCCAGTATTCATACTAAGATGGCAGGGAAGGACGAAGGACTTTTTTTTTTTTCTTTTTTTTTTTTTCTTTTCTTTTCTTTTTTTTTTTTTTATGCCTACTATTTACCAGGCACTGTGCTAAGTGCTTGGGATAAAAAAAAAAAAAAAAAAAAAAAAAAAAAAAAAAAGTCAAAAAGCCAATCCCTACCCTCAAGGAGCTCATAATCTAAGGAGGAATCCACAATGTAATGGAGTAATTTCGCCTTTGTGAGTCTTGGTTTCCATGTCTAGAAATAACATAAGAGGATTCGACTTGCTGGTGTCTGAAGTCCCTTTTGCTTGAAGTCTCCGATGCCAGGATTTCATGAAACGACACAGCCAAAGCGTGATGTCCCACGTGTGTGGGATGCGCTTTGTGCTCATCTCCTTCTTGGAGCATCTCCGGCTACTTGCCATGCTCAGACCAGGCTCCAGCTCGAAGGGCCATTCTGTCCTGATCCATTCCTTCGCTCCTCCTCGAGTGATCACGAGTATGTGTATGTGCTCCTATGTTTCATTCCACTGGGATGTTTCAACGTTCAGGGAGACGAGGGAAATAGCTCAAGCATGGAATATTGGCTTGGCAAACTCAAATCAAGAGGAGGCAATGAATGGTACCTGAGCATCCCCAAAGGCTGCACAGTGACTTGGCAGACCACGCATTAATATTATCACGTATGTCCTATTTGCTACATATTTCCCAATTACATTTTCATCTGATTCAGTTGGCCTCAGAATGTGTTGGGTATCTCCAGGGTAGAAGAAAAAGACATTGGATTTAGACATTGAGATAAGTGTGTTTAAGCTTGTTTTTGCTGCTTACTACATGAGTTGTCACTTAAATCTCTCTGGGCCTCAGTTTTCTTATCTGTAAAAAGAGGGGGTAGGGATGCATGAGCTGAGCTCTAAGGTCTTTTAAAGCTCTCCATCCTATCATCCTATGAAGTTCTTGTATTCTCTGCATAGAACAATGTCTTGCAATTTGTAAGCACTTTTGTTTAATATGTTGTAGTGGATTGGGTTGTCCACTTGTCTAATATGCTATGGGGGGTGGGGGTTGGACTCAGTGGCTTCTATTGGTACTCTTTATACCCTGACGGTCAAGCTCAATGCTTGAGCTTCATAAATACTTGAAGCTGCATGGATTGATTTCAATTCCCAGATTTTGCAATGATAATAGGGAGCCATTGTAGGATTCGGAGCAGAAAAGTGACATGCTACAAAATAAAGAAGGGATTAGCGTGTTAACAAGCCATTACAAAACAAACAAGACCCAGATTTCCTTGCTTCTAACACAGACAAGAATTCAGAACAAGGCTCGCCTTTTTAGCCTCACCTCAGCCTTCTATGCTGGCTGGTGAAAGAGAATGTCATTTACAGTCTCTGCAAATTCATTAGGCAACAGTTTTGCAGTGTAAGGAATGCAAAAGGTTTCCCAGCCAACCTGGAATCTCCAGACCTCCTCTTTCAATTCCTGGCATTCAGTCCACAATAAATGACCTTTCTTTGTCTGAATGGATTGATAGCTCAGGTACCATTCCAACTTCAGTGAGTCTGCCCTTTTCTTCTGGACAAATCAAGCTTTCTCTTTATTGCTAGTCTTACATTTCAGAGTTAACTGTTCAGAGGTCCCCGGAACTCTTCATCTTTCAGTAAAGATCGCTGGCCAAAGCCCAACAACACTGTTAGGAGAAGAATAGGTTAATCTTGGCTGGTTTGCAAAACAAAACAATTCCATTTTTGTCACGAGAATTTGAAACTGCAGACCTTGGAGTTAAGGGTTCCAAATCCTGGTTTTTCATTTCTCCATTTATGAGCGAGTCATTGCCCTCCTGTGAATATTTGTTTCCGCATCTATAAAATGTTGGTGATAATGCTTGTACCATCCAATTTATAGTTGTGAGGAGAAAAACAAGAACCTTCTTTCCTCTTGCTTTCAAAATCCAGCATCCTGTAAGGGAATAACTCAAACCTAAATCCTTCTTTAGTTAATTTCCTTGCCTTGGTGGATGCCACCAGATAGAAGCCAGGGCACTGTCCTTTCACATGTGAGAATCCCGAATCCATGTTTCAAAAACCCTCTCTGTCCCCATTCATTCAAAACTAGAGCTCATGAGTCCCTACCAATGCACTTACCCTTTCCCTAGAATGTATAAAGAATTCAAAGCAAAAACATGAAATAGCAGAAGAAGAAAAGTCACACCTCACCATTTTTAATGTAAATCTGTAGGCATGATCTTCAAAAAAATTTTATCAGCGGAGAGAATAACCACTTAGAGGAATAATTCTTTGGGACACACACATAGGGAGCATATCTGGTCAAGGTGCTCATGTGTAGAGAGGCAGCACATGCTTTCAATGCTATAGGATCGCCAGCATCTTATTGTGATGTCTTCATGTTACTCTAACTTTTTTCTGCTCCTAGATGGGTCTGGTGTGTCCACTGAGCCCATTGATCAACTAGTTCCTCCTGACCTTATGGTGACTACTAGGCATTTAGTCAGCTGAGTTTTGCTCTGCTGATTTCTGATGGTAGATTCTACTGGATGTTGGTCCTTGGACAAATTCCTGGTCTTTTCCCCATTAGGGTCATCTATATAACTTCTCAAGTCCATTCTGCTAGAATAGGTATGTATTAACAAATACATAAAACATGAAACAATAACACTTATTGTACTCCCTTGGAAGCAAAGAACTTTGTAGGAGAGCTGAACAACTATTTCCTATCTCTCTGAGCAATTCACAAAGTTCAGATCTCCTCTTCAGTCAGGGCATTGCTTGGGCTTTCCTAGTTTGCAAAATTCTTTTAGTCGTGCTTCTCTTCCCCTCTGAGAAGTGATGGAGCTGGGAAGCTGACACCAAACTAGAAATTCTTTGATTTTCAAACTCAGCAGGTAGCCACAATGTCCCCCAAATCCATCTCTCAGGATCCTATTTGGCGAGTTGTAGGAATAGAAATGGGAAGCAGAAGAGACGTCATCACTAGATTTATTTTGACCAACATATTCTTTCAGTCACCTATTTGTAGACATTGTGACCACTGGGAAAATTGGTCTTCCCCCCCATCTCACCAAAGTTGAAAGAAGAGTTGGCAGAAACTTAGGTGACACCTTGAAAGGCATAGAGCCTTTTTCTTTGATACTTTATGTATCCTACTAAGTGGGCAGAATACTCCTAGCTCAGTTCACAATCCTCTTGGACATAACTCCCTCAGTCGTGGGTTCTAGTAAATGAGTTCCATGCCATTGCAAAATGCAAAAACCCATCTGCATTAACCCAGAATTCATGTGCAATTTCAAAGGGAGAACCAACATCCAGTAAATTGTTTGGGGGCATTCCTTTGATTGCTACTGAAAAGCACACATTAAAATTTAATTTTGTTGATATTCACTTTATTATCCATAGAAGCCTTAAAATTTCTCTTCATATAATTATTTTTCTTTGTATCTTCAAACATATTCATGAGAATTTCTTGTCTCCTTGGATGACTTCCCTAATAGAATTTTAGTGCATGGAATCCTGCCTAAGCTGTCTTTGAGCATACCATGAATATTAGGTGATATTAGGCTTTCTTCTTTATGTATTCCTAATCATAGAAGATAGTGGTCACTTTCCCACAAAATGCTGAACACATTCCCTAGAAAATTATTTCTTTCTTTTGAGCAAATGAATAAATGAGCTTTAATTATTAATGTAGTTATTTTCCAGGTACTATGCTAAGCACTATAGATAAATATATTAAAGGAAGACTGTCCCTTCTCTCAAGGAACTTAGATTGGAACAGAGGGAGATAACATTTATATATTTGGGGATGGTGGCCACAGAAGGGAGTTGATTCATAACTACCTGAATCTAGAAGGGTGAGTTGATCCAAAGAGAAGGCAGTTGACACATCCTTCTAGGAATAATAATAATAGTATGGTAGTGTGATTACTAAGCCCAAGGCAAGATGTGGAAAAGGGATGTGTGGTATGAGCATGATAGAAAGATAGATTGCAAGATAGATTGCAAGGCTGGGTAGTATGAGAAGTGGCTCAATAAAACAAGAATAGAACATCTCCCTGTTGGTTCCTTCTCCTTCTTGTCCTCCTCTTTCTCTTCCTCCTTTTCCTTTCCTTCCTCCTTCCTCCGTCTCCTCCTTCTCCTTCTCCTCTTCCTTCTCCTCCTTCTCCTCCCTCTCCCTTCCTCCTCCTCTTCCTCTTTTCTGCCTCCTTTTCCTCCTCATCCTCCTTGAAATCCTATGCATTTTATTGTGTGAATTTAAAAACATTATTCTATGAAAGGGTCCATAGGGTTTACTAGACTGTCTCAAAGAATTTTGGTGCACAAATTGTTAAGGATCCTAGTATTGAATGGTCATATACAATCCCTAGTTACCCACCCAAAGGTCTCTAACCTATTGGACATTTTTAAAAGTTGTCTTGTTTGAAAGAGTTCTTTTGAGTTCTCCTGTAGCTTCATTAATCCAAGAGGCAAAAAAAGAAACTTAATCCAATATGAAAGCTGGTTATTAGCCTTCATAACATTTTTAGGCTATTAAACACTAGGTTTCATTGGATACCAGCCTATTATCACTCTTTAGAACCAGGAAAAGTGACTTAAGGGCACAATAAAAACTTTCTACTTATATTGTCATTTTAATGCTGCTTATAAAGAGTTTTTCTTTGTCTATTTTAATAGACAACTTTCCTCTTATCCACAAAAGGAAATGGAATGGAAAACCAGTCTACAAATGCAGAACACATCATTTAAGAGGCTTTAACTTATTTGATGAAATGACTGACTAGGTAAGATACATATTTGGATTTATTTTCAAATAATGATCTCATTGTCTCATACTTGCACGAATAATTTTCCTGATTAGGTTTTTTTCTTCCTTATTTTTTGGTTAGGATCTATGATTCATTAGTTCAAGGATCACTTCATTAATGATTTAGAACTTGAATGGACCCTAGTCCTACCACCTCATATTAGAGTAAAGGAAACTGAAGCAAAGAAATTTAATGAACCTGCCCAAAGTTACATAGATAATAAGCATCACAGGTTAGATTTAAAACCGAGGACACAGGATCATAGAGACTAAAAGTTGTAGAGGATGTTTGAGACAATTGCCCATCTCCTTCATTGTACAGATTAGGAAACCAATGCACAGAGTGCTTATGTCAGCTGTTCTGGGTCACATAACTGAGAAGTCCTTGAAGTAGGACTCAATCTTGGCTCTTCCTGATACCAAGTTCAGTTTCCATCTATTGCTCAACAAATCCACAAATTCTGACTCCATTCCTAGTATTTTTTCCACTATAGCATTGTTCTTCCTCAAAACTCTCTATAGACAAATCTGCAACTAATTTGCTACTCAGACTATTAATGAATTTTTGGGGTACACTGAAATATCAAGTGATTTGTCCAGTGTCACGTAACCAGCATGTGTTAAAAAAGGGATATGATTTCTTAATTTTGGCTCATACTATGCCAAGATGCCTTGCATCCAGATCAAATAATTGAATGTATAGAACACCGTATCACTACATTTAAATTAAGTTTTCGATATTCAAAATGGTAGGGAAATAGGAGGGAGATCTAGGATATATATTTGGGTCTCTCATTTCCTTCTGTGTTTCCATGCCTGTAGTTCTTCCTCTGAATGTGGGTAGCTTCTTTTCTCAGGCAATTTGGAATTATGCCCAAAGAGTGCTAAAAGAATGCCTGCCCTTTGATCCAGCCATACCATTGCAATTCAAGTTTTACCAAAAGGAACATAATCAGATTTAATTAAACTTGGGTCATTCATTAGAGTCATTATTATTAGCCCGTCAATACAAATGAAAGGATGCCTGTATTCAAGGCACAAAGAACGTACATGATTTGGGGAATATTTTTCTTACTTCTCTTCTTGTTATGCCTTCTCAGTTAACATCCCTTTGAAAAAGCTAATTGATATTGGTTGATTGATTGATATAGGAGAGGGGAAGAGAGGCTAGACTAGAGACTTGTGAATGATAGCACTAGAAACCATCTCTACTCACTTTTACCACAAGATCATGAGAGGAGAAGAAGTTAGCTACTATCGAGGCAACCAACTTGCTAATGGAAATAAGTGTTGGGAGAGCATCGATATAAGCAAAGAATAGTTGAGTTAAGAAATGGTCCAGTGGTTTTTAACAATTGGCATTCCCTGTGGATTCAGGATACCTGGGAGTCTCTGATGTTGCCTCCACACAGTACTGGATAACTAAAAGTTAAGTGGATCCCTCACACTGAATCTACTTTCCTTCTTTCTTTTGTGGCTGACTCCTTTGGTCATATTAAAAATAATAAGGATCCTAACACTTACCTGAGCCAGGCTAAGTATATTTCCAAAGATTTTCCAAAAAAGAAATGTGTGTATATGTCTCTACCTATCAGATACTTCCTAGCTGTGTAAACCTGGACAAGTCACAACTTCTAATCATTTCAATGTCCTCATCTGTAAAATGAGGATAATAATTAAACCTACCTCCCAGGGTTGTTATAGGGATCAAATGAGATAATGATTATAAAGCACTTAGCACAGTACCTGGCACATAGTAAACTTTATATACATGTTGGCTATATTATTTTTTTTAAATCCTTAACTTCTGTATATTGGCTCCTTGGTAGAAGAGTGGTAAGGGTGGACAATGGGGGTCAAGTGACTTGCCCAGGGTCACACAGCTGGGAAGTGTCTGAGGCCAGATTTGAACCCAGGACCTCCCGTCTCTAGGTCTGATTCTTCATCCACTGAGCTAACCAGCTTCCCCCTATATTATTGTTAATAGTAGAATGCTGAGAATCATCTCATACTTGCACAAGGATCAACTATTTTTAATAGTTTTAGCCCCAGATATATGGCCATATTTAACCATTTACATTGAATTTTAAATTCTGAATAAACAGAGCAATGGACTTGGTGCCAGAACGCATGGATGTAAATGTCATCTCAATAATCTCTTGGCTGCACAACCTTGGGACAGTCATGTTTTGGTTGCCTCTCTGGTCTAGCAGTCAGTTGAAAATACTTACTAAGCACTCACTATGTGCCAGGCACTGTGCTAAGTACAAAAATTACACAGAATGGCAAAAGATAGCCTCTACTCTCAAGAAGCTCACATTCTTATGGGGGAAGTAAGCAAACCAATAGGTATGATCAAGTTATATATGGGATAAATAGGAAATAATTAGTGGAAGGAAGACATTATAATTTGGAGGGGATGGGAAAAGCTTCTTGTTAAGAAGAAGTGTCAAACGTCTTCCCCACAGGATAACTTCATTGTCAACTCACTTGGAATTGTGGTCTTTGAAGCTCAGGGACATTAAGTGATTTGCCCATTTGCACATTAAATACCTTTTAGAAGCAAGATTTGAACCAAGATCTTCTGACTCCAGTGGTGACGCCTGACCCCTCTGCTATGGAGGGATGCCATAATCATCATGGTTAATTCATAAGAGAATTCACAAGATTAAATACTGGCAGGGACTCTAGATACCAAAAGCTGGCTCATGTGATTTTAGAGCAAGGGACCTTACAAAGCATCCTGCCCAAACTCTATTTTACAAATGAAGAAAATGAGGTCTAGAGTCGGCAAATAACTCTCATAAGACAATGTATCTACCATGTGAGTGGAGCTGGGTTTTCATTCCAGGTCCTTAGACTCCAAAAGCAGAGCTCTTTTCATCTCCCACCCCATTAGTATTGTTAGACATCATTTTATTAATCAGGAAGGGAGGGGAAGGTTTTCCTGAAAGGTAGAACAAATGCTGGCCTCCAAATTAGATGGACCTTCATAAATAGGAGTCCCTCCCTCACAGCAGGCCATGACGGGATTTCAGAAAAAGAAACCACTTTCTCCTCTGCTTTGTACATTGTGAAAACCAGACTTTCCGCTTCAGAAAATAAACAGCTAGGTCCTGTTTTCCATTGCAAATGGACATATAGCTTGCTAATGAAAATTTGCCTGGAACACGGAGCATTGTGAAAAACAAATGACTAAGCAAGCTGAGTTAAAAATAATTGTAGGTCTCACAGATCTGGAATTCATGATTTCCCAAATTAAATGACAATAACCCAAAATAATGAAAAACAAAAAACAAACAACCTTAAAAGTCCTTAAAAATGACTCAGAACGAGGAGGGAGAACTAGCATACTGGAGGGCAGCTAGGATTCATTCAAGAGGAGCTGGACGGATAAAAGCCTGGGGCCCAATCTTTTGAGGTGAAACTGAACAAAATGATGGTATCTATGATTCCAAAGATATGTACATACAAACACGATCTGACATTTGGTTTTAAACTTCCACTCTTAGAGAATTGCCTACTGACCGGGAAGTTAAGTGATTTCCTCAGGGTCACAAAGCCAGTATATATCAGAAGTGGGGTTCACACCCAGATATTCCTGGCTCAAATTTTGGTTCTAATCACTCTACCATTCTAGTTAAAAGAAAACCAAACCAAACCAAAACAAAACCCAGGGATATGTGATTGGAAATATGTAGGGAGCTTCTATTGGAGAAATTTTCTTTACCAATGGAAGGTGATGCTTTCTCTGCAACTCCCAAGTCAGAGAATCTTCTCTGCGGTCACTTAGAGGCTAAATCGTTTGCCCATAGTCAGATAGTCAGGAACTTTCAGAGATAGGATTTAAAATGAGGTCTTCCTCAGTTTCCTCTATCTGGGGCACTGGGTTTGTTTTTGGATCTCCATGTTAGGAAGGATATTATTAAACTGGAAGGCTGTTAGAGAGATAAAGTCCATCCATTAGTGGATCCATATTTATTAAGTATCTGCTATGTACCAGGCACTTTGCCAGGTGGTGAGGATATAAAAAAGGCAATTGCTGCCCTCAAGGAGTTCACCATCTAATGGAGGAGAAAATATGTAAACAAATATATACAAAACAAGCTATTTGCAGGATAAATAGGAAATGGTTAGTGGAGAGAAGAAAAAGTTTGTTGTAGAAAACAGGGTTTTATTTGGAAGCTGAAGGAAACCAGGGAAGTCAGTATCTCAAGCTGAAGATGGTGAGTATTCTAGGCAAGGACATAGCCAGTGAAAAGACCTTGAGCTGAGAGATGGAGTGTCTTATTTGAGGAACAGTCAGGGAGCCAGTGTCATTGGATCCAAATAAGAAGTGAGGAGGAAGGTGTAGGAAGACTAGAAAATTAGGATGGTGCCAGGTTATGAAGGGCTTTGAATGCCAGTGAATTTTGCATTTGATCCTGGAGGCAATAAGGAGTCGGTGGAGTTTATCATGAGTATGAGGGTGACATGGTTGGATGTGTGCTTTAAGAAATTTGAGGGGCAGCTGGGTGGCTCAGTGGATTGAAAGCCAGGCCTAGAGACGGGAGGTCCTAGGTTCAAATCTGGCCTCAGACACTTCCTAGCTGTATGACCCTGGGCAAGTCATTTAATCCCCATTGCCTAGCCCTTATCGCTTTTCTGCCTTAGAACCAATACAGAGTATTGATTCTAAGATGGAAGGTAAGGAATTAAAAAAAGGAAATCAATTTGGTGGCTGAATGGAGGGTAGATTGGAGAGGGGAGAGACTTGAGATAGGTAGACTGAGCAGGAAGTTATTTTTAAAGTTTCAGGCATGAAGTGCTGAGGTCCTGTACTATAGTGATGATGGTGTCAGAAGGCATATTTGAGAAATGTTGCAAAGGTAATTTGACCCTTGGCCTTGGATTTGAGAGAGAGAGAGAGAGAGAGAGAGAGAGAGAGAGAGAGAGAGAGAGAGAGAGAGGAAGAAATCAAGAATGATTCTTACATTGTGATCCTCAGGGATGAGAAAGATGATGTTTCTATAGTAATAAGAAGGGTAGAGGAGGGAGGGTTTAGAAGGAAAGATGAAGCTTTTTGGATATTTTTATTTTAAGATGTCTAATAGACATCTGATTCAGTATGGCAGAAAGGAAGTTGAGGATGTGGTTAGTAGAGAGTTTGGAGTAGGATAGCTAAATCTGAGAATTTTCAACATAGAGCTGGTAATTAAATCCAGGGGAGCTCACTGCCAGGATGATGAAGGGCTGCAAGTTCGAGTTGAATTGCTGAATGAAGATTAGTTGAAGGAATTGGAGGATTTAACTTGGAGTGGAGATGATTCTGTAGGGGTCCCAACAAATGACTTTAAGCACTTGACAAATTGAAAACATAGGGGCGATTAGACTTGTTTTGCTTGGCCCTTGATTGCAGAACTAGGAGTTGTGTGTGGAAGGTGCAGACACATTTCTGTAGAATCAAAGGATCATAGGCTTAGAGCTAGAAATCATAGTAGAGATCCCTGTGGATGGTCCTCTCATTTAATAGATAAGAGAACTAAGGCATGATGAGACTGTGCCTTATCCATGGTTATAAGATGATTTGATGATTGTAAGTGATGATTGAATCCAGCTCTTCCTAATTCCCAAATGTTCTAGAATTAAAGTCATCCATAAGTGGAAGGGGCTGGAGTGGAAGTGGTGTTAAGACATTCTCCTTCATTGGAGGTCTTCAAGGAGAGGCTGGATACTGATTTGCTAGATTTCATGTTAAGAGGATTCTTCTTTGGGCAAGGGTGAAGACACTGAGACTCCATGTAATTCTCGAGTTCTATAATTCTCTGAAACCATTGCGATCAAAACATGGATTCAATTCCACCAACAAATTTGGCATCTACTATTCTCTTCATTACCAACCATCAGTCTCTGTGAATACAGACTATGGGTTATGAAGAGAAGTTAGGGTTTAAAACAATACTCTTTGTCCTTGAAGAGTTTTAAAATCAAATAGCTATGGAATGACACATGCATTAGGAATAATGAATGATAATGTATGCTAAACCCACAACAGAAATGAACTGATGGCAAAGAAGTCATTATTGACTTGAAGATGAGAAAAGGCTTCATGGAAGAGGTGCAGACAGGGTCAATGGTGGGGAAGGCAGTGCATAAGGAATAGAGAATAGAAGAAGTCATGCCACTGAGGAAATATAAAGCCTGAATGGGGATGGAAAATTGTCCATTTGACCTAGAACCTAGCTTGTGTGGAACAGGGTAGTCTGAAATCAGGCTAAAATGTAGGGCAGTCGTTCCCAAACTTTTTTGGCCTCCCGCCCCCTTCCCAGAAAAAAAAAATATTACTTAGTGCCTCTGGAAATTAATTTATAAAAAAAAATTAATAGCAATTAATAGGAAAGATAAATGCACCTGTGGCCATCACCGCCCCCCTGGATTGCTATAGCACCCACCAGGGGGTGGTGGCATCCACTTTGGGATTCACTGATATAGGGTAACCAGCCTCAAGTGTGGAGCTAAAAAACTTGAATTTTGTCCAGAAGGGAATGGGGAGACCCTATTGGTTTTTTAGCAGAGGAGTATTGGGACAGATAATAGTAGCATAACTCAAATAGGGGAGTACCAAAGGAGAAGAGGTTTTAGGAAGCTATTGTTACTCATAGGGAAACTGTCATTATGGCTTATAAATGGTAAGTGGCCATTGGGATCCATGGAAAGGGATGGGTATAAGAGATATTAGGAATGTAAACATGAGAAAAATGTGAAATTTTTAGTTGCATTCTCTTTCAGATAAACAGATATGTTTTCATGTTTGTTCTTATTACATTTACATGGTTAGAAATGAATGTGAATTGGGACACATTGGGAAGACATGGAAATCCAGCAATATAGAGCTGGGAAGAAAGATCCAAGCAAATACGTGCTATACTCGTCCCCAAAATGTTCCCAAATTATGTCTTTATTGGCTTCTATAGGAAATGTGATGCGAGCAAGTAATTATGAAATGACAGATATAATCTCTGTACTTGGTTCTATATATAAGCACTCATTAATCATAGATGGACAGAGAGAAGAAAAATAAAACTTGATGATGTCTTAAAGTACAGCACGTTCACATTACAGGGAACACATTTCTCAAGCAAGCATCACAAGATGAGTGGTCTCATAGGTTTTTTTTAAACTGGAATTTTGCAGACCTTAAGATTAAATATTGAGTCTCAGAGATGTTAACGTGACTTGGCCAAAGTCAAACACTCAGGAAATGGTAAAGCCAAGACTCAATCCTGAATTTGCTGCAAGTCATTTAAGTTCAGTAAGAAAGGAGAAACATCTTTGCTCTAAAGTTATCCTAACCCTTGTAGGCGTGTGTTCAATACAAATAAAGTTATGATGACAATCGATGCATGTGTGCTCATATATGTACATGCATATATAATTATTATGATAGCATGTTGCTTAGAGGAATTTCAGGAAACTTGATTTTGAAGCATGGGTCCAATATCAGCTGCTGTTTGATCATGGCTTTAATTTCTTCATTAGTCAAACAGCCAACAAGCGTTATTAGCCTTCAAACTCTTAGATTCTGTGGTTGAATGGAATTGAGGGTAAAATTTTAACTTCAGTGTTCCTGGTTAGGTCACATGAGAAGGGACACATCGTGCTTTTTTTTTCAGTGATAATGGACAAAGACTTTTGTATACATACTAAGGACATCTCAGAATGTTAGTGCTGGAAAAGAAAACCTAAGTAGCTACCAGATCCAACTCAAACATACTTAAAAAAATCTTCCAGGAGAAGCTAGATAGTTCAGTGGTTAGAGAGCCAGACCTGTAGTCCAGATGTTCTGGGTTCAAATCTTGCCTCAGATGCTTCCTCACTGTGTGACCCTAGGCAATTCCTGTAACCCCAATTGTCTAATCCGTATCACTCTTCTGTTTTGGTACCAATACTTATTATCAGTTCTAAGTCAAATAATAATTTTTAAAAATCATCTTCTGGCATCTGTTTACAGATCTCTAGGTAGAGAGAATTCATGACTTCTTGAGGGAACCCTTCCTACTTTGGGTGAACTCTAATTGTAGAATATATCCCCTGTCATCATTTGATAAACTCTATGGAGAAAATGTTAGCTGAAATAATGTCAAATAGGAGAGTTGGGGGAAATGTTATGAATAGAATTGCAATTGATTGGCTTTTGTAGTTATGTAATAACAATGCCATGGTGAAATAATCTGATATTGGTTGGGGCAACTCACGAGCTCCAGGTTTTTATAAAGAATAGCATAATTATGTTAAATGATAAAAAAAATTACCAAAGAACAGTTCAGACCAAATCTGGATACCACATTTCAGAAAGGCTACTGACCACCTGGAGAATGTTCAGGGGAGAACAATCATAATGAGAAAGCCCTCAAATTAATGACAAATGAGGGTCTAATGGAGGAACTAAGGATAATTAGCCAATAGCAGAAGTTGGACATGGAAGCCATCTCTTAGATTTTGAAGCTCTTTCTCCTAGAAGAATTCTGGCTCCTTGAGGGCATGGTCTCTTTTATTTTTTTCTTTGTATTTTCAATGTCTAGCTTTTAGAGTGAGAAAAAATAGTGGATAGAAACCGACTTTGAAGCCAAGATCCAAGTTCAAGTACTGACTGATACATACTGGCTATGTGATCGTGGGGAAGTGACCTCAATCCCCTGTGTTCTGGATTATTGGTGTAAAACTCAAATAGAAATGGAGCCACTGAACCATACATACAGATCCCTACTGGTGCATGTTAACTTAGAAAATCACAAATTTAGATCAATTTTTTTTGTTGTCTTTGCATTTATTTTGTTAAATATTTCCCAATTACAATTTAATCTGGTTCTGGCCATAATTGGCAATGTTGCCAACTGCATGCATCTTTTAAGATATGTCTGACACTTATGTTCTAGGTAACTCTTTAAGAATATAAAGGTGCCGATTAACAGCAAGAGAATTTAGAAAAGTATAAGAAGAATTTTGTCCTAAAGCAGAATGAAATAAGCAAAAAAAAAACTGTATACACAATGTTTTCAAAAATGTAAACGGATTAATAAACAAACATAAATTCTTTGTAATTGTAACCAACAAGCTCCTCCCAGAAGAAGCTATGGAAACATACTCCTTTTTTGTAGAATTGGGGAAATATAGTTATATATATGTATATGTTATATATATATATATATAGGATTACATATCCTCTCATTTGATTACTGTGTTGGCTTGTTTTACTCAAGTTCTTTTGTTCTTCTTTATAATTCTGTGCAATCAGGAATGACTTTCTCACCATAGGGGAAGAGTTTTGTTTGAAAATGAAGGGAACATACGTCAAAATTGACAGTTTTTAAATAGAAACTAATGTAGAATATGAAAAGGATATATTATGCTCAACCAAACCTGCAAGATAGACAATTTGCTTGTTACTATCTCCATTTTACTGTCCCCAGATGAAGGAAGTGACTATTATCACGCAACTGATGAATAGCAATATTGAGGTCAGAACTCACATCATTTTGGATCAGAAGATCATAGTTCTAGAGATGGAAGGGATATAAAAAAACCATGTTTTCCAACCCCTACATTTTACAGATGAAGAAACTGAGAGAGAAGTGAGGTGATATGTTCCAGGTCTCACAAGCCAGTAAGCCACAGAACCAAGACAAAACCCAGGTCACTTGATTCCAATTCAATTGTTCTTATCAATTCTCTGTACTGCTCCAATCCTATTGCTTGCACTTTTACATAATTATAGGAATAATAAACTGAATCCTGCCAAGGAAAAGCAAGTAAATTATTTTCTTTTTTTAAAAAAGGTGGTGATTTTCTGATGAACCCTGTTTTCTCTAGGGAAATGGCCTATTCCATCACCTGGTATGGACCATTTTAGTAGGAGAAGAAAGAATTTGTTCATCTCTCCAGGGAGAACAATCTGCTCTCTTACTATTCAAGGGTAGAATCAGGCTATTAATACAAAGATCCTCTTGGTTTAATTGTAGTAGTAATTTGGTTGAACCTAAGAAAAATTTGAAACCACTGCCAGTGCTTACAATGCTGTGTTATCTTTTCAGAAAGACTCCCCCACCTCCCCCGCCCACCCTTCCCTACTTTAAGGAGTACTAGCCAAGGACAAAAACTACCCTCTTCATGTAATAACAAAGTCTCAGTTGGAATGGTCCACATTAGCCTTGTAGTCAAGTTCACACTTGAACAATTCCTCCTTCCCTCCAATTAGTCTAACAAATGGTTCCTCAGCCTTTGTTTAAAGAAGGGAACCAACTACCTTTTGAAATAGTCTTTTCTATTTTTGAAGAACTATAAAATTTAGAAAATTAGGACTTAATTCTAACACATAATGTTTGAGTTGGAACCAACCTTAGGCCATAAAATATCAGAACTGGAAGGGATCTTAGCACATAGAATGACAGAACTGGAAGGGATCATAGAGGTCATCCAGTCCAGCTTATATCTGATATTGAGTTTCCATTACAATATACCTGAAAAATAGTCATTCCAATACCCTATTATGAATGTGCCTTTTTTTTAAGGAGGGGTCATTTCTTAAACATGTTGTAGATCTTTATAGAAATGAGCAGCTTTGGTCTTCTTGGCATCAGTACTTGGAGCATATTCCTGTGATGTTTAGTAGTTTTCCTTGGATTTGAACAAATATCATTTTGTCATTTTGGAGATTATATCCCTGTACTGCTTTTCTCACCCTTTTATTGACTATGAGGGTTATTCCATTTATTCTAAAGGATTCTTGCCCACAGAAGTATATGCAATAATCATGGGGATTAGATTCACCCATTCTTGTCAATAATTAATCTTTTCATCTCCTATTTGAGCAGATCCAGGTTCCCTTGGTTCATAGTTCCTAGATTCCTATGTAAAACTGAACTTTACAGCATTGAACTTTCCTTTCATCACCAGACACATCCATAGCCGAGCTTCTCTTCAGCTTTGGTCCATCTACTTTATTAGTTTTGAGCTACTTTCAGTTGTTTTCCACCCTTCCCCAGTAGCTGAGGAAATCATCTAATGCATCACAATTTTTTTTATTATTTTAATACTGCCAATAGAGTTTTCTTGGCAAAGATACTGAACTGGTTTTCCATCTTCTACTTCAGTGGATAATCTTTTATCAGAATTCTCCATTATGATCTGTCTTGGGTAATATTGCATAGCAGTTTATTGTTTTACTGAACGAAGTGATCCTGGAGATAAATGGACCATAGAGCATAGTATGTTAGAGATCAGAGGACATTTAGAAAGAGTATGGGTTAGAGCTTATGATAACTTTATAATAGAAAAGATAAACTACTGGATCTTTAAACAACATTCCAATATGGACTATCAGAAATTGGAGGGATCTCAGAACAAAGAAGTCAGACTTAAAGGGACTTTAGAATCTAAAATATCACAACTGGGAAGAAACTTTTGAGATCATGCTAAAAGCCCTTGATTGAAATCAAAGATATTCAGAGTTTTTGTTCATCTTCCTGGCACCACTCAGCATTTGGCTGCTTTCATTTCCAAGTTGGCCCTTCTCCTCCCTGTCTGCCCACCATGCATTTAACAGAGAATAAATTGTCTTAAATTTTGCTGGCATTTTGTTTTCCAAAATTAGTGATTACTTCTTTCCATTGGTTGAGTGTCATCATGATTTCTGTTCCCTTTCAAACTCCCCTGCCTAATGTCCCAGAGAAGACTGATGGTGCTTCACTCAGAGAAAAAACACACCAAGGGAAGATTTTCTTTCTTTCTCCATCTTATGTGCCTGTGAAGAAATATTGGACATTTTGGGGGGAACATAAAGTGCCTTGCATGAAACCTTTCATGAAGACATGGAAATCTTCTCGATACTTTAAGATAAAACAAAACATCCTTCTTGCTTAGTCACTTTTAGTTGTTTCTGGCTTTTCATGACACCATTTAGAGTTTTCTTGGCAAAGATACTGGAAGGTTTGTCATTTCCTTCTTCAGTTCAGTTTACAGAGGAGAAACTGAGGGAAACATAATTAAAAAACTCGCACAGGGTAATACATTAACTAAGTGTCTGAGAGGAGTCTTCCTGACTTCAGGCCTGGTGCTCTATCCATTGCACAACTTAGCTGCTCCAAAAAACCCAAACTGAGGTAAATTTAATTCAACTGACTTCAATTAAACACCTATTATTTACCAGGGTCTGTGCTAGGATCAGGGGAAACAAAGGCATATACATGTATATATGTGTATTTGTGTGAGTGTGTGTACATGCTGAAATCTAACACTTAAAGTAGTCTTCCTGGAGGAATACACACTTGACCCAAGGATTAAATAGAAGCACAGGAAAGGAGGAAGAGCATTTAAAGCATGGATGATAACCTGGGCAAAGGCGTGGAGGCTGGAGATTATTGGGTTATAAATTTAAGTTGGCTAAGACATTATAGGCCATCTATTCCAGGAATTCTTAATCTTTTTAGTGTGTATCATGAGTTCCTTGGCCATCTGGTGAAGCCAATGTCTTTAAAGACATAAAATAAATATAGTATCAGTAAGGAAACAATTATATTGAATCACTTATTAAAATAATTATAAAAATCATGGAACTCAGATTAAGAATCCCTTATCTCTTCCCAAACCTAAATTTATAGATGGATAAACTGAATTCTAAAAAGTTAAGTGATTTGCCATAGATTGTAAATAATAGCTAGAATTATGTGTTGTCTACATGGAAAACAGATCAGTTTGTCTAAAATGTAGTGAAAGGGGGTAGCTGGGTAGCTCAGTGGATTGAGAACCAGGCCTAGAGACTGGAGGTCCTAGGTTCAAATCTGACCTCAGGCACTTCCAGCTGTGTGACCCTGGGCAAGTCACTTGACCCCCATTGCCTGCCCTTACCAGTCTTCTGCCTTGGAGCCAATACACAGTATTGACTCCAAGACGGAAGGTAAGGGTTTAAAAAAATAAAATGTAGTGAAAACAAATATATTGTATAGTGATATATATATATTGATGGTATAATGTGTAATCAGCCCAGATAGATAGTTGAATTATGAAGTGCTTTAAATATCAACAAAGGAGTTTCTGTTTGTGCCTTGAGGTAATAGGGAGCCATGAAAACATTTTGCACAGTTTAGTGACACATTCAAGCATTAAGGATGTTAATGCAACACTTATTTGGAGGATGGAGCAGAAAAGGGAGATGATAGATTCTGGAAAAGTATTTGTTTTGCCTGATGGTATCATTATTTCATGCAACTGCATTCCAAGTTTTTCAGTGGTTAGTTATGTGATTGGAGTGGAACTGAATTGAAGGTACCCAGGCAGAAAGTACAGACTAATAACAAAAAAGTCAGAGCCATGCTAAGGGAGAGTCTACCCATTCCTTTATCAGTTTGGATTCCAACTGTGTTGGAGAATGGTTCCATTATATACAATGGCTCTTTGGATAGGTCTCCTCTGAACTGTATCTCTCTTGGGTTCTGTTATGAACTCTGTTATGAAATAAAATGCTTTGTGACATAAAGAACAAGCACAAAGTCAGGGGGCTGAAAATAGATGAAAAAAAGGTGTGGAGATGAGTTCATCAGACTTTTATAGAGATTATGCTAACAAGCAGAAGTAGTATAATGTAATGGAAGCTGCATTCAAACCCATCTCTAATAGTGCCTTAGTGTTCTTGGTCAAGTATCTTGGCATCCTTGGATTTCAGGTTCCTTATCTTTAATGGGGGGGGGGGGAAGAGCACGAAGAATGAAGTAACCTCTGATTTCTCATCTAGCCTCAGGTGTGTATGATCCTACTTGTGGCGACAGAAAAGTAATTCCACCACTTTGGGTCTCATCTGAAGATTGAAGAGATGGAACTAGATGGTCTTGGAAGTCCATTCTAGCTCTATGGCTTTAATCTTCTGTGTGACCACGAGTATTTATCATCTCATCTTTCTGGACTGTTTCCTCATCTGTAAAATGAGGTTGGGCTAGATGACCTCTAGATTCCATTCCAACTCTAGATCTATGATCATAGGGTCAGAGATAATCCTATGATTACACTGAAGGCTCTAGAAAGAATACTTAGTTACTAAAACCATGATAATGTTCTGATCTCTGATGGGTTGGCTTGTTAGATTTCATGACTTTGTTCAGATATTTTACTTCAAATGCTCATGAAAAACTGGTCCCCTTGGTCTTCTTGACAGAGAACAAAAAGACTTTAGGGATAATGCAATGAAATAATTAGCTTAGTGTGGTCATACCAAACTACATATCTGGATCTTGTAATATCACTTGCATGATCACAGAATCATCCCCTCCCTCAATTTCAACATTGTAAAAAGCCTCAGAACTAAGCAAAAATTAGGATGGGGCAACTGGGGATTTTCATTAGGGTACAGAATTTAGACATCACTTTGCTATGCTTTCCTATCAACAACCACTCCTGCTATAACCCTCTGTGACCTAGTCCATATCTCCCAACTCTAGAGTAGGCTTTCAGTAACAGAATTCTAGTAAATCTCAAAGAAGACACCCCAGGGACCCATAATTCCTCATTTTCCCCAGCTGAGAATAAAAAAGACTAATATTAGGTTTGGCCCAGAAGACAGCAAATCTAACATGCACCTGATCAAAAATCACTTCTATGATATACCAATTAAATGACTAGTCAATGAGTTGAAAATGCCTTCCCTTTGAGGGAGTCCATTCCATGTTAGGTTAGTTCTTGCTAGGAATTTTTTTCTACATCAAATTGTTATCAGGAAAAAAATGGTGTACTCAAGAATAGGTCATACCAGACTAACCTAATTTTCTTTATGGATAGGGTTACCAGGTGTATAGATAAGGAGGAATCAAGTAATCAAAGCATATCTTGATTTCATTAATCTGTAAAAATAAATTAAACTAAATAAGAATAAATGTGAAATCCTCTACTTGCACAGAAAATAAAACCAATTGGACAAGTTTGAGACAGAACAGAGATGACTTAGTAGAGTTTCATAGAAAAAAGTACTGAGGATTTTTGTGGATTGTAATATGACATCCAGAAATTAATGGAAATTAGGTTAATAGAAGCATACCTCCTAGAGTGAGAGAGAGTAGACTTATCAAACTTTGTCTTATTCAGTCAATCAAATAATCTCATTCAACAAGCATTTATAGGATGCCTACTGTATGCTAGGCACTTTGCTAGGCACTTTTTTGGTAAAGATTTTTATTTTACCAATTATATGTAATAACAAACCTTTGCTGAAATTTTCTAAAAATATGTGATCCAGATTGTCTCCTTCCCTCCCCCTTCCTGGAGCTATAAGCAATTTGATCTAGATTATACATATATCATAAGGCAAAACATATTTCTATATTGTTCACTTATGTAGAGAGAATACTCATATACAACCAAAACTCTAAAATAAAAACAAACAAATAACATAAAGTGAAAAACATATGCTTTGATCTGCATTCCAACTCCAAATGTTCTTTTTTTCTGAGGTACATTGCATTGTTTGTCATAAGTCCCTCAGAATTGTCCTGGATCATTGTATTACTCATGTCTTTTACAGTTGATTATTCTACAATATTGCTGTTACTGTGTACAATGTTCTCCTGGCTCTGCTTATTTCACTGTTATCATCTCATATAGGTCTTTCCAGCTCTTTCTGAAATGATGCTGTTCATCATTCCTTACAGCACAATCCATCATATCTTATATCACAATTTGGTCAGCCATTTTCCCCAATTGATGGACATCCCTTCAATTTCCAATTGTTTGACACCACAAAAAGAGCTGCTATAAATATTTTTTTTTACAAGTAGCTCCTTTCTCTCCCCCTTAAAATCCCTTTGGGATTAAGACCTAGTAGTGGTATTACTGGATCAAAGGGTATGATTTGTTTTATAGCTCTTTAGGCATAGTTCCAAAATGCCCTCCAAAATGGATAGATCAGTTCACAATTCCACCAAACATTCATTAGTGTCCCAGTTTTGTCACATTCCTCTTAAACATTAATCACTTTCCTTTACTCTCATACTGGCCAATCTGATAGGTGTGAGGTGCTACTTTAGAGTTGCTTTCATTTTTGTATTTCACTAATCAAGAGCTATTTAAAACATTTTTTTCATAAGCTTAATGATAGCTATGATTTCTTCATCTGAAAACTGCTTGTTCATATCCTTTGACCATTTGTTAATTGGAGAATGGTTTGTTTTCTTATACATTAAACTTACTTCTCTATATATCTGAGAAATGAGACCTTTATCATGGACATTTACTATAAAATTCTGCCCCCTACCCCTGCCCCATTTGTTGTTTCCTTTCCAATATTGGTTACATTGGCATGGTTTGTACTGTAAATTAAACTACAAACTCCTGGTTCTTAGTTTCCATAGAGTTTATTAATAATCATTTGGCTAAATAAAACAGATAGATATTAAAGCCTATTTTCTAATCTGACCATGTGGTTGTCCGGTGGGATGAAATGCGGGTGGGATGAGAAGCAAATCCACAACCCCAGGAGAGGAGGGAGTTGCTCTTTACATGGCACAAACCTTTTTTGCATTGATATTCATTAAGAAAATTGGTCTGTAATTTTCTTTCTCTGTTTTTGCTTTTCCTGTCTTAGGTGTCAGCATCATATTTGTGTCATAAAAAGGTAGGATTCCTTCTTTGATTATTTTGCCAAATAGTTTATATAGTATTGGGATTAATTGTGTAAATGATGGAGAGGATATACTTGTGAATTCTATAGCCCTGGGCATTTTTTCTTAGGGAGTTGTTTGATGGTTTGTCCAATTTCTTTTCCTGAAATGAGATGAAGTATTCTACTCCTTTTTTGTTAATCTGGGCAATTTATACTTTTGTAAATATTTTGTAAATATTTTTGTAAATATTTTGTAAACATTCATATATTTCACCTAGATTATCAAATATGTTGTTATATAATTAGGCAGAATAAAACCTAATGATTGTTCTAATTTCCTCTTCATCAGTGATAAATTCACCCTTTTCATTTTTGATGCTTGAAATTTGATTTTCTTTTTTCTTTTTTATGACAAATTAGCCAATGCTCTATTTTATGTTTTTTCCTTCATGAAACCAAATCTTTTGTCTCTTTGCTTTTAGGATTTTCAATTTAGTTTTAAATTGAGGATTTTAAATTTGATCTTTTTCTAGTTTTTTTAGTTGTATGCCCTGTAATGTAGTTGTGTTAATGTAAAGCATTAATCTGCTTTTTCTCAATTTTGTTGATATAAGCATTTAGAAATATAACTTTCCCTAAGTGCTACTTTGTCTATATCCCATGAATTTTTATATGCTTTCATCTCATTATCATTCTCTTTAATGAAATTATTGATTGTTTCTATAACTTTTTTCTTTGACCTACCCCTTTTGGAATCAGATAATTTAGTTTCCAATTAATTTTAAATTTGTCTTTCTGTGAGCCTTTATTAACTATAATTTTTATTGCATTGTGATCTGAACATGATTCATTTATTATTTATACTTTTATATATTCAATTGTGACATTTTTATGCCCTAGTATATGGTCAGTTTTTCTGTACTATGTGCTGTATGTTTCTGTATTATGTATTATGTGCTGTATGTTTCTGTATTATGTGCTGCTCACAAATAAGGGATATTTTTTTTTTACCCATTCAATTTTCTCATTGAATTAAATTAAATCTAACTTTTCTAAAAAATCATTCACTTCCTTCTTGTTCATGTTTTGGTTCAATTTATCTAGTTCTGAGAGGAGAATGTTGAAGTCCCCCTACTTGTATAGTTTTCCTCTCTTTTTCCTCCTCAAGCTCATTTAAATTATCCTTTAAAAATCTGTAGGATGGTATCATTTGGTGCATATATGTTAAGTATTGTCATTATGTTATTGTATATATTACCTGTTACAAGATGTAATTTCTTTCTATCTTCTTTTCTTTATTTATAATATAAGATTAGTTTTTGCTTTAGCTTTGTCTGTGATCATGATTGCTACTCCTGCTTCTTATAACTTCAGTTGAAGTCCAATAGATCCTGTTCCATTCCTCCACCTATACTCGGTGTGTGTTTTCCTGTCTTAAATGTGTTTCTTGTAAATAATATGTTGTAGGATTTTGGTTTTTAATCCACTCTGCTATCTGCTTCCATTTTATGAATTAATTCATTCTATTTACATTCACAGTTCTGATTATCATCTGTGTATTTCACTCCAACTTAATTTCTGCTTTTGATCCTGCTTCTTCTCCTTCCCTATACTTTATACCTTCTCATAAATGGTTTGTCTTTAATCACCACCCCCAGTTCCTCTCCTTTATATTACTTCCCTTCTCATCCCCACCCACCATTCTTATTCCCTTCCTACCTCTCTCTAGGGTAAGATATCCCAATGAATATGATTCTTATTCTATCTCAGAATCAATTCCAATGACAGTGAGGTCTATGCATTGCCCATCACCACACTCATCCTCCCTTCCATTCTAAAAGGTTTCTCTGTGCTTCTTTAGGTGATATAATTTACTGCATTTTACCTCTACCTTTCCTTTGCTCTCAATGCAACCTTCTTTTCCCCCTATATTATTTTTTTTGCATATCATGTCATCTTAAACAGCTTACTCCCATCCCATCTATCTATATATACTTCTAACTTCTATTTAGAGAGAACTAAAACTCTCTTTGTCTATTTTGAGTTAATCAATCAAGAACTTAAAGAACCCCTACTTAACACTGAGTAAAACACTAACAGAAAAAGTTCTCAACCCCAAAGGCCACAAGCACTGCCTTCTGGGCAGTATTAGGCAAATTGAAAGGCTGTGATTGGTTCCTGTGAAGAGGGGATGAGACAGGAAGTGATGTGGAAAAAGTGATATAAAAATGAGACCCAAAAGAAGATTCATTCATACCTGGCCATTTGGGAAAGAACTTTCTTGTGCATGGATTCCTGGACTTTTTGAGAGAGACCTTTCTCGTGGGGTCATTCTGGGTCAGAGATTGCTGCACTGGAGAAGCTTGCTGAGTGAGTGACTAGAGCTGAAGGAAGAGTCTTACATTGGTGGAACCCTTGCTGAAGACACCACCAGGACTTCTGGCTGAAGAGACTACAATGACTTCATGTGGAGATCAGGACTTGAGGGAGCCCTTGTTGAGTGGTGAGCTGGAATTCTTTAGACAGCTATTATAGGGTATCTAGCTAGGCAGTATTTTCTACTTCATTCCTATATTTCTCTTCTTTTACTATATTTACATTATATTAAATTATCAAAAGTCTAATTTAAGAAATTAATTTTATAAATGGTGACCACAATTCGATTATTTTAATTCTTAGTCAAACCAATTCTAAATCTTACACTTCTCTGATAATGTTAAAATTTTGAGTTGCAAATATAATCTTTCCATATAGGAAAATAAATAGTTTGACCTTATTGAATCCCTTAAATTTGCACTTTCTTATTTACCTGTTCATGCTTCTCTAGTCTTACATTTTGACAGCAAATTTTCTGTTTAGGTCTAATCTTTTTATCATCAATGTTTGGAATTCTTCTATTTTATTAAATGGCCATTTTCCCCTGAAAGAATAAACTCAATTTTACTGGGTAGGTGATTCATGATTGTAAATCTAGTTCCTTTGCCTTCTAGAATATCATCTTCCAGTCCTTAATGTAGAAGTTGCTAAATCCTGTGTAATTCTGACTGTGGCTCCCTGATATTTAAATTATTTCCTTTGAGCTGCTTTCAGTATTTTCTCGTAGGCCCAGGAGCTGTTGAATTTTGTATATAATATTCCTGGGAGTTGTTATTTGGGATTTACTTAGGAGGTGATTGGTGGATTCTTTTAATTTTTTTTTTGATTCTTTTGTTCAAGAATGTCAGGGCAGTTTTCTTTGATAATTTCTTGCAATATGAAGTCTAATACTTAGTTTTTATTTATTTGATGAATGACTTTCATGTAGTCTGATAGTTCTTAGAATTTTTCTCCTGGATCTATTTTCCAGGTCAGTTTTTTCCAATGAGATAATTTGTATTTTCTTCTATTTTATCACTCTTTTGATTTTGTTTTATTTTTTCTTGATGTCATGTAGTCATTAGCTTCTTTTTGCTTGAATCTAATTTTTAATAAATGACTTTATTCTGTGAGATTCTTGAACCTCCTTTTTTTATTTGGTCAATTTTACTTTTTATGGAATTCTTTACTTCCTTGGATTTTTGTATTTCATTTTCCATTTGGCCAATTCTCCTTTGTAAATAATAATTTTTTTCATTGGATTTTTGTGCCTCTTTTTTCATTTGGTCAATTCTGCTTTCTAAGCTGCTCTTTTTGCATTACTTTTCATTTCTCTTCTAAATTTTTCTTATGGATCTCTTTGATTTTTGAATTTCCTTTTTGAGCTCTTCCAGAGCCTGAGATCAATTCCCCTTTTTCTTTGAAGTTTTGCATGTGGCTGCTTTGATCTCACTGTTACCTTCTGCATCCTTTCCTTGCTCTTCTTTGTTGCTATAAATTTTTTCTATGGTTAGATGCTTTTTTTAAGCCCTGTTTGCTCATTTCTCCAGACTTTTTTACTTTAACTTTTATCTTAAAGGTGGTAATCAGGATAGATGTTTAAACTTCAGTTTTTCCTTGCTGCTGCCTTTAGCTCTAGTTCTGGGTTTCTGTAATTTTCTGTTCTTCCAGTTTTGTATGATGGCCTTTGATCTGAGAGTTCTGAAAGTCAGCTCCCACTGCTGATTTATTCTCCTCCATTGACTGCTGGTGGTTTGTAGGACTCAGAGCACTGTGAAGTATTATATGTTGGAGCTCATGGCCTCAGCTCCACCCTGGGCAGGGGATCTGGGCCTCTCTCTGGGTTTACACAGACCAGGTGCACTGAAGGCTGCTTTGCCCTGGGGTTTGGAGCCTCAATATAGGCTTGCACTAAGGCAAAGAACTTCAAGGAGTGGGCATGGGGGCACTTTGCCCTTGGCTTAGAGCAGGGGTCAGCAACGTATGGCTCTCGAGCCATATATGGCTCTTTTGAGGGCCAGATATGGCTCTTTCTGCAGGAGCCATAAAGTCCATTTTTTTTCAGGCGCTTTTACAAGAGCGTGCACTGTGAGCACTGTACGGCTCTCATAAAATTACATCTTAAAAAATGTGGTGTTTATGGCTCTCACGGCCAAAAAGGTTGCCGACCCCTGGCTTAGAGGGTCCTAGGGTCTTGAAGGTGGTTTGTACCCAGGTTCAGAAGTTGCGACAGTAGGTGGGTGTAGGTGACCTTCACTCCTCTGTGAATGATTTTACTTCTGAGTCTCCTCTCACCCCAGTTAAATAGACCCTCTCTGCCCACCTTCAAAGTTGTTTTCTGCAGAAGTTACTTCACTCTAATATTTGTTTCAAGGCACTATTTTAAGGTTTGTTTGGGATGATTCTCAGAGCAATCCCAGGTTGCCATGTTACTCTTTGGCCACCTTGGCTTCACCCTCCTTGCTAGGCACTTTTGATAAAAAAAATGGAACAATCCCCATCCTCAAAGACCTTCTATTCCATTTGGGGTGAACTGGTTTGAATCCTTGATCTTACACTTCCTGATTGCATAACCAATTCAAATAAATTCAATGAGGAATTGCTGACCACATTATGTAACAAGTACAAGCTAGGCACTGAGGCATAAATACAAATATTAATAGTCCCTGCCTTCAAGGAGCTTACTTTCTACCCAGTGACAAGTTACCTAAAGTCAGTTTATTCATCACTTAAAAGGAAATAATCATACTGTCAGACACATAGAGGCAGTGTTTCACAATTGTTAGGTTCTGAAGTTGGAACAACCTGTGTTAAATTCTGTCTTGGACATTGGACTTAACCTCTCTCACCATTTTCTAACTGTTCTATGAAATAGGGGTAATAATAACCACTACCTCCTGTGTGAAGATTAGGAGAGAAATAAGTGGAAGATTCTCTATAAATTACAGTTGCCACCTTTACAATTATTTTTGTGCTCACCTATTGCCTAGTCCCAGTCTTTGAGGGCCAATTGTGTGACTTTTCTTCTCCCTAGGATTATCTTACAATTTCAGTGTTTGGAGGGTCTCTTATCATTTACACTGGCCTAAGCTTCCACCAGTTGTATTTCCCCAATTTGGGGGTGGTGGTGGAAGAGAGTTCAAGAACTCCAGTTCCATTGAATTATTTAACAGTAAGATTAGCTTAAACTGAAGAATCCTTAGTTCACAGGCATATCAACATGAAACATTCCAAAAATATATTCCCCATCTTCTCAGGGAATAATTCCTCCCCTCTACATACATACATATGGTTTCTGAGGAGAGGAGTGGGATTAAGTTCCCATTAACTCCATTCCCATGTAGCATTAGTCCCATTAGATTTCAAATCTAAAGCACATGTATTTTCAACTTCCTCTGGTATTTTTGTACTCTATGTTTCCCTGCTGAGCTAGCTGTAGCATCCAATCTGGAACCCTGGGTTTGAAGATCCTCATTGTTTCATCCATCAGGTCAAAGATTCCACTAACCTCTACCAAGAAAACTAAACTAACTAAAATTAACATCTCAAGCTCATTTCTTGGGACCATATGACCTAAGGGGAAGGGGACGGTGACTCTTCCCCAAATTTTCTGCCTAGTAACCTTTCTATCAGTGAATCAGTCTTTCCTTCCTAGATATCACAGAAGAGTGAATGAATATGCTTCATTAAGGTAGATTTAAAGATGCATGTAGTTCAGCTCTTCAGCCAATGGAAAGAGGTTGCTCCCAAAGATATGATAAGCTAACACAAAATATCTTTCCTGGGTTGCATATCCCTAACACCTCCTGGACATGCTCCAAATCTTTGTTACCAAGGATCAGATGAGAGACTAGAAGGAAAATGTTTCATAAATCTTAAAGACAGACCTATTTCCTATCTGTATTCATATTCCTCATGGTAAGCATAGGGTTCTGAATATGATAAGTGCTTAATAAGAATTTGGTGAATTCAATGACTCCAGGATTAGTTCCTAAAGCAATTTTTCAACTCTTTGACCAATTCACTCATTAAGACGTTGTTATATGTGGAGACACTGATGTTTTTCTTAATGAAAAAGATAATAGACAGATATGAATACCAACTTTATTTGACATAAGGTGTTAATAAGACTATGTTAGAATCTTATGCGTGAAATGATTGAGCCTTTGGTACTAGTGATTTAAGACCTGGGCATAAAGGGAGATATCATTAGCAAATTAGAACAGGGAACATATTGCCTCTCAGATTTGTGGATAGGAGAACAATTTGTAAATAAAGAAGAGACATAAAGAATTGCAACATGTAAAACATAATTTTGAATGCATTAAATTAAAAAGGTTTTGTACAAATAAAACAAATCCAGCCAAGATTAGAAAGAAGCAGTAAGTTGGGAAAACATTTTATAGACAGTTTCTCAGCAGAGGCCTAATATCTAAAATATATAGAGAACTTTATCAAATTTATAATAATATAGTCAATTCCCCAATTGATAAATGGTCAAGTTATGAAGAAGCAGTTTTTGGATGAAGAAATAAAATCTATGTATGTATATATATATATGTACACATATATATGTATATCTCACTGTATGAAAAATGTTATAAATCATTACTGATTAGAGAAATGTAAATAAAAACTTCTAAGATATCGTTTCACACCTATCAAATTGACTGAAATGACAAACAGGAAAAAAGACAAATATTGGAGGGAATATGAAAAATAAAACAGAGGCACTAATACTGTGAACTGTATGTGAACTGTGAATTGATCCAACTATTTTGGAGAACAATCTGGGATTTTGCCTGAAGAGTTGTGAAAATATATCTACCTTTTGACCCAACAATAATACTACTAGATTTACTTCCTAAGGAGATCAGGGAAAAATAAAAGAATTCACGTGTTCTAAAATAAGCTACCTGGGCATTTTAATATAACAAATAAACAAATCTAAACTTAAAAAAAGAGAAAATAAACTCCAGGTGCTGATATCTATTCAACACTCAGGGTTGCTGAATGGCTGGGAATCATCAAACATCAGGATCTGAGTAGAATTAACACGATAAGTGGCCAAAAGTATCTTTATGAAAATAAGCATGGTTAGCACTTGTGTAATATTTTAATGCTTGCAAAGCACTCTACATTCATTATCTCATTAGTTTCTCCCAATCTAGGGAGTTAGGCAGTATTTTTTTCTTTTTTAAACTCTTACCTTTTTTCTCAGAAACTACAATAAGCAAGGGTTCGAAGGCAGAAGAGCAGGAAGGTCTAGGCAAACATAGTTAGATGACTTCCAAGGGTCACACAGTTGGAAGTATCTGAGGTAAAATTTGAACACAGAACCTCCTGTCTCTAGGCCTGACTCTCTCTTTATTAAGACATCTGGCTTTCTCCTGCAATAGATTATTTTTTTTTAAACACTTACATTCTTCTCAGAATCAATTCTATATATTGGTTCCAAAGCAGAAGAGCAGTAAGGGCTAGGCAATGGAAGTTAAGTGACTTGTCCAGGTTCCCATGATCAAGAAAGGACAAGAGAAAATGTAATCAAGGCTATGTATGGTGTAAAAGGGATCCAGGGAGTTCATGGACCTAGAAGGGGAAATACCATAAGCAGCCTCCATACTGAATTGATGGCTCCCTGGAGGAAGAAAGGAGGTTGCATTACTTCTTGCTCCACATCGACACTTCAAGGTTATCATCCTAAAACTACTATCCAGCTCCTTTGAGCTTCATGCAATCCACATGGGCAACCCAACCCAAATCCTGGCAGTAATATCCTTTTCCCTTTGCTTCCTCAGTAAATATTTCTTTCCTCTATAATTCCTATCCTCATTTCAGGGGACTTCAATATACATACCAACTATCCCACAAACACCCTAACCTTCCAGTTCCTCAACCAATTTGCTACCTGTGACTTACTTCTCTATCCCACTTCAGTTACACAAAAAAATGGACATACCCTTGATCTTGCCAACACCCACAAATATAATATCTCCATGCATATGAATTCTGAATTTCTTTATCTGGTCACAATCTCTTGACTTTCTAATTCTAGTACCACTACTTATCTACATTAAGACTTCTAGTCCCTTAACCCCTCATCCTTTCCTCAGGCTATATTTTTTGCACTAAGTACTCTCCTCCTTTCTCCTTCTTAACTCCTTCAGGAACCAGTTCAACTCTACACTGTCCTCATTTCTTGAGTCCCTAGACCTCTCATAACATTGTGTTGTATAAATCCTCAGTGTTGGATCACTCCACTATCTGCCACCTTCATTCCTATACATGGGCTGTTGAATGAAGGTAGAGAAAATCATCCAAACTTTGTGATTGAGTCCACTATAAATTTATGCTGCATAACCCAACTGGGTCCTCACTGGTACTAAACAATACATCTACATCTAATTAAATCATTATTCTCACTCTCCACATTGACTCTTTCAAACATTTTCATTTTTCTTCAGACAGCCCATGGTTCCCCTTTCTCTACATCTGAGAAAATTGCCTTATATTTTATGAAAAATATTTCAATCATTCAATCCCTCTATTCTGCTCATATTCTTTATTATCTTCTTCCCCTTCTCTCTCATTCATTTTTATCTTAACATGAAGAAGTTTTTCTTTTCCTTGCCAAGTGTAAATGGGATTCTTTGTTCTCTCTGAGTTTACACTTGTGAAACAGAATCCTTTATTACTTAGGGAACTCACAAGTCACTTACTTAGAGAGCTCCTCCCTTTTAACTCAGTCCCAAACTTGTGAATCCTATGATCAGAGTTTACACCCTCAAAAACTCAATCAGCCAGGAATCTGTGAACCCTTTTTATGAATATTCACCCCTCTGCAGGGGTAAAAGACTCCCACAGGTCCAGGAAAATCTCAGAGGTAGGACAGTGTTGGCAACATGACTGAGATGAATGAGAGTAATCAGGGTTTTAGCCAGAGCCAGGCATCATAAAGATTTCTCTAGTCAGCTTTTGGACTGTGTTTATTTTATACGCTTTGAGATCACACATAAAGTTGGCATGGAAATCCATTCTCATCGTACATCTTTTCTTAGAGACAATGTGTTAGGCATGTTTGATGTATAGTGGTGGAAAAATACAGACTTTTTCATGGGAGACAATTTTTCCATATTTCATTCATTGTTCTTTTATGTGTACTATACCGGATCAGGGATGGGGGAAACTTGGAGACTATTCTGGCCTGTTTTTGCAGGCATCTGTATATGGGAATCTAAGTTAGAGTTTTAAAATCTTTAACATTAACTCACTATATGCTGGTTTGTTATGAAGTGACTTCTAGGGGAATTTCTGTATTACTGCATGTAAGGGTGGGAATTTCCTAAGAGTTATAGGGGACCTGTGGAAGGCTCTATTAAGGGCCTATGATGTTTCTCTATGTGCTCCTGGGGCTAAATAGAGATACTTATTACAATAATTTCAATAAAAGGGAATGTTAGTGAGAAAAGAGTCACATAGGGGAAACTGAGTGGAATTACCATCCTTCTGTCAACTGCTATACAGTGTTAGAACTTGTGTGTGCTGTGCCAATCCTCATGAGTTTTGATGGCTTCCCACACACCTCCAGAAGGTGAGAACTGGTTCCCAGAAACACTGCCCCCTGGGAAGTGCTAGACAATTTGGAAACTGTGATTGTCCCCTGTGAAGAGGGGCCGGCACAAGAAGTCACCATAAAAAGCAATGAATCCTGTGGTTTAGGTCAGTCTTATGGAGATAGTCTCCTGACTGGAGAAAGTCTTCAAGGGAGCTTATCTGGAGGTTGTAGCTTGGATTGTGGACTTGGAGCTGTTGAAAATATAAGTAAAGGTAATGGAGACACCAGGGATATTATAATAAAACTAAGTGATTTGTGGGCACACACACTGGGGTTTATGAGAGACTAGACCTGGACATGGGGACCAGAACAGCCAAGCTGCTCCTAACTGACAAAGGGACAGTTGACCAACTGTCACCCTGGGCCAGAGGCTTTGAATCCAACAGACAAGGTAACAGGATATAACTAGTTTTAATTATGAACAACTAAAAGGTGGGATAGGGGTGTCTATTCTAAACCCTTAAACCTAATGACAAAACCCACAGGGAAAGGGGAGGACTTATTTCTACACTAACTTAGTGATCTAAACTGACAGGACCCAAGGAGCTGTAATGGAGTCTTTGAGTGACTATCTCAGTCTGGACCTGCCAGACTTGAGCAGCACAGCTAGGGGCTAATGTGACTTTGGGATTCTCACTGCAATCCACTGATGATCTCTGGATGTCAAGAGCCAAGGTGGTCTCAGGTACCAAGTAGGGAAGATTTGCTTGAAATGCTGTCCACCAGATCTCAAACTTCTCCTCTTCCCTTGGCACAGCACTGAAGATCTTGTTCTCTTTGCTAGCACCACTCAGAATCCCAGGGAAAATCAGGAAGCAGGGTGTCCTTTGCTCTGAGATCTCCCAGGCTGGCAACAGTTTTTGCCCACCACTAATGGAGTCCTCTCTCAGGGCACACACACTTCCTCCTCTTTCATTCTATTCTAGAATTCCCAGCTCCAGCTCCTTCCTGCTAGGTCAACCTTAATTCTTAATCACTAACTAATCTAATCTTCCTCACAACAGAGCTCAGCTTCATCTTGGACTCTGGCTCCCAGACTCTTTTGTGGGGTGAGTGAAAAGCTGACTTCTTTCCTAGTTTCTGGAGAGACTAGCTTTCATCTTGCAGGACGCCCCGTGATTACTTACTACCAATCTTCCTGGTTCAGAACTAATTAATCTCTGCCTGGAGTAAGATAGGATAGATGACTTTTCTATCCCTTTCACAATTCTCTGCTTTATTGTTTCTTCTCTATTTTGTAAATAAATTTCTGACTCAAGATATAATAAATTTTGGTGACCACATAATTTCATAAAATTATTGTTTTCACTTTTACAAAAGGTACACTCTTCTCCCTGCGTAAGTGATCCCAATCCATTCCATCTCCTCTAGCAGACTGCCTCTTCTATGAACACCATTCTCTCCCTTGCTTTCAATCTGTCTGTCTACTGGCCACTTCTTCATTTCTAAAAATATCTTTATGTCTTTCCAATCCTCAAAAACACTTCACTTGGTCCTTTCATCTCCAGTAAACATTGTCCCATGTCTCATCTGTCTTTTGACAGTTAACTCGAGTCGACTGTCTACAATATGTATTTTCACTGCCTCTCTTATTCCATTCTTAAACTTCTAAAATATGACTTCTGACCTAATTATTTAATTGAAACTGCTCTCTCCAAAGATGCCCATGATCTCTTAATTACCTAGTTGTAAACTCTTTGTGGACTTTCATCATCACGTGTCTAATTGTCCTTAAAATGCATCAAAACTGGATTGTCTATATCTATCTTAAAAATCTACATATCCAATGATGAACTTATTATCTTTCCCCTAACTCCACTCCTTCTTTATTACTTTTTTTTCTTTTTTTTTTAATTTTAAACCCTTAACTTCTGTGTATTGACTTATAGGTGGAAGATTGGTAAGGGTAGGCAATGGGGGTCAAGTGACTTGCCCAGGGTCACACAGCTGGGAAGTGTCTGAGGCCGAATTTGAACCTAGGACCTCCAGTCTCTAGGCCTGGCTCTCAATCCACTGAGCTACCCAGCTGCCCCCTTCTTTATTACTTTTTAATGGAAAATACTACCCTCCCAGACTCTCAAGCTTACAATCTAGGTGTCATTTTCAACTTCTCACTCTCTCTTACCTGCTCTATCTAATTTTTCTTGGTTCAGAGTATTTTAACTGGTTGTTCCCCTTACCCTCCTAATCTCTACCTCTTGGCTTTTTTGGCTTCATTCAAGTCCCAATTAAAATCTTATCTTTTGTGGGGAAGCCTTTCCTGATTCCTCTCAATTTTAATTCTTTTCTTCTATTGACTATTTCCTGTTTATCCTTTATATAGCTTATTAATTCCTCATTTCTTTGCATCCTATCTCCCTCATTATTCTGTGAACTCCTTGAGAACTGGGACTATCTTTTGCTTTTATTTTATCCTCAGTCTTTAGCCCATCACTCAACACCTCATAGGTTCTTTATAAACACTTTATAACCACTGGCTAGCTAAAGAAGGATATTCATGGAAATACTTCATTCTAGTTTTATAAAAAATTTAATATGTATTATATGGATAGAGCACAGCCTAGAATCAGGAAGATTCATCTTCATGAGTTCAAATCTGGTCTCATCTAATTAGTAGGTGTGTGACCCTGGGCAAATCTTTTAACCTCATTGACCTCAATTTCCTCATCTGTAAGATGAATTGGAGAAGGAAATGGCAAGCCACTCTTTGTCAACAAAATCCCATTGAGGTCATGATGACATGGACATGACTGAAAAAAAATGTTGAATAAATACAGGCAGCAAGTAGTATGTAAAGCACTAAGGATACATGTAGAAGACAAAGTAGTTTCCTGGTCTCAGAGAACTCACTTTCTAAGTGAAGGGCATACCACAAATAGGAGACTAAAACTTCAAGGTAGAGGCAAGGCCTGGAGGTTCTGGAAGACTCAACAGCAGTGGTTAATCCAAGGCCTCAGACCAATGGAATCTGTGCTCTATTAAGAGATGCCCACAATTCAGAAGTAGGAACGTGATAATCCCATTGTCCTCTGTCTTGTTAATATATCTGGAATATTACTTCTGGGCCCCAGAGAAGGATTGAAGTACTTCTAGGTCATGTCATACAAGGATCAATTGAAGAACCTGGGGATGTTTGACCTTGAAGAAAAAGGCTTAGAAAACTTGTACTGTCTTGAGGTGGTATCCCAGGATAATATGAATAGAGATCTTAGGCAACCTAAAGTTTATTTTTTTATTTTATTTATTTTATTATTTTTTCAAACATTTATTAATATTCATTTTTAACATGGTTACATGATTCATGCTCCTCCTTTCCCCTTCACCCCCCTGCACTCCCCCCACCCATGGCCGATGCACATTTCCACTAGTTTTGTCATGTGTCCTTGATCAAGACCAATTTCCAAATTGTTGGTAGTTGCATTGGTGTGGTAGTTTCGAGTTCTCACCCTCAATCATGTCCACCCCGACCCATGCGTTCAAGCAGTTGTTTTTCTTATATGTTTCCTCTCCTGCAGTCCTTCCTCTGAATGTGGGTAGCATCTTTACCATAAATCCCTCGGAATTGTCCTGGGTCATTGTATTGCTGCTGGTACAGAGGTCCATTACATTCAATTTTACCATAGTATATCAGTCTCTGTACAATGTTCTTCTGGCTCTGCTCCTTTCACTCTGCATCTGTTCCCAGAGGTCTCTCCAGTTCGCTTGGAACTCCTCCAGTTTATTATTCCTTTTAGCACAATAGTATTCCATCACCCGCATATACCACAGTTTGTTCAGCCATTCCCCAATTGAAGGACATACCCTCCTTTTCCAATTTGTTGCCACCACAAAAGGCGCAGCTATAAATATTTTCGTACAAGTCTGTTTATCTATGATCTCTTTGGGGTACAAACCCAGCAATGGTATGGCTGGATCAAAGGGCAGGCATTCTTTTATAGCCCTTTGAGCATGATTCCAAATTGCCAGCCAGAATGGCTGGATCAGTTCACAGCTCCACCAGCAATGCATTAATGTCCCAATTTTGCCACATCCCCTCCAACATTCATTACTCTCCCCTTCTTTCATTTTAGCCAATCTGCTAGGTGTGAGGTGATACCTCAGAGTTGTTTTGATTTGCATTTCTCTAATTATTAGAGATTTGGAACACTTTCCCATGTGCTTATTGATACTTTTGATTTCTTTACCTGAAAATTGCCTATTCATGTCTCTTGCCCATTTATCAATTGGGGAATGGCTTGATTTTTTATACAATTGCTTTAACTCCTTGTATATTTGAGTAATTAGACCCCTGTCAGAGTTTTTCGTTATAAAGACTTTTTCCCAATTTGTTGTTTCCCTTCTGATTTTGACTACATTGTTTTTGTTTGTAAAAAAGATTTTAGTTTAATATAATCAAAACCATTTAATTTACATTTTATAATTTTCTCTAACTGTTGTTTGGTTTTAAAGTCTTTCCTTTCCCACGAATCTGACAAGTAAACTATTCTGTGTTCACTTAACTTGTTTATAGTTTCCCTCTTTATATTCAAGTCATTCACCCATTCTGAATTTACCTTGGTGTAGGGTGTGAGATGTTGATCTAAACCTCTCCCATATTGTTTTCCAATTCTCCCAGCAGTTTTTGTCAAATAGTGGATTTTTGTCCCAAAAGTTTAGCTCTTTGGGTTTATCATACACTGTCTTGCTGATGTCATTAACCCCAAGTCTATTCCATTGATCCTCCTCTCTATCTCTTAGCCAGTACCATATTGTTTTGATGACTGCTGCTTTATAGTATAGTTTAATATCTGGTACTGCTAGGCCCCCTTCCTTCACATTTTTTTTCATTATTTCCCTTGATATTCTTGATCTTTTGTTATTCCAAATGAAATTTGTTATAGTTTTTTCTAATTCAGTAAAGAAGTTTTTTGGTAGCTTGATAGGTATGGCGCTAAATAGGTAAATTAATTTGGGTAGAATTGTCATTTTTATTATGTTAGCTCGTCCTACCCATGAGCAATCAATGGCTTTCCAATTGTTTAGATCCAGTTTTATTTGTTTGGAAAGTGTTTTGTAGTTGTTTTCATATAATTGCTGTGTTTGTTTTGGTAGGTATATTCCTAAGTATTTTATATTGTCTAGGGTGATTTTAAATGGTGTTTCTCTTTCTACTTCTTGCTGCTCTAGTGTGTTGGAAATGTATAGAAATGCTGATGATTTATGTGCATTTATTTTGTATCCTGC
>NC_058131.1:14818439-14843946 GCF_016433145.1 Gracilinanus agilis | reverse complement strand
ATAGGTAAATTAATTTGGGTAGAATTGTCATTTTTATTATGTTAGCTCGACCTACCCATGAGCAATCAATGGCTTTCCAATTGTTTAGATCCAGTTTTATTTGTTTGGAAAGTGTTTTGTAGTTGTTTTCATATAATTGCTGTGTTTGTTTTGGTAGGTATATTCCTAAGTATTTTATATTGTCTAGGGTGATTTTAAATGGTGTTTCTCTTTCTACTTCTTGCTGCTCTAGTGTGTTGGAAATGTATAGAAATGCTGATGATTTATGTGCATTTATTTTGTATCCTGCAACTTTGCTAAAGTTGTTGATTATTTCTACAAGCTTCTTAGTTGATTCTCTAGGATTTTTTTAAGTAGACCATCACATCATCTGCAAAGAGTGATAGCTTAGTCTCCTCCTTGCCTATTTTGATACCTTCAATTTCTTTTTCTTCTCTAATTGCCACTGCTAGTGTTTCTAGTACTATGTTGAATAATAGAGGTGATAATTGGCATCCTTGTTTTACTCCTGATCTTATTGGGAAGGCTTCTAATTTATCCCCATTGCATATGATGTTTGTTGATGGTTTTAGGTATATACTGTTTATTATTTTTAGGAAAGGTCCTTCTATTCCTATACTTTTCAGTGTTTTCAATAGGAATAGATGCTGTATTTTGTCAAAGGCTTTTTCAGCATCTATTGAGATGATCATGTGATTTTTGTTTGTTAGACTTGATATGGTCAATTATGTGGATGGTTTTCCTAATGTTGAACCAACTTTGCATTCCTGGTATAAATCCCACCTGATCATGGTGGATGATCTTCTTAATTACTTGCTGGAGTCTCTTTGCTAGTATTCTATTTAAGATTTTTGCATCTATGTTCATTAGAGAGATTGGTCTGTAGTTTTCTTTCTCTGTTTTTGATCTCCCTGGCTTTGGAATCAGTACCATATTTGTGTCATAAAAGGAATTTGGTAGGACTCCTTCTTTGCTTATCATATCAAATAATTTGTATAGTATTGGGATTATTTGCTCTTTGAATGTCTGATAGAATTCACTTGTGAATCCATCAGGCCCTGGCGATTTTTTCTTAGGGAGTTCTTTGATGGCTTGTTCAATTTCTTTTTCTGATATGGGATTATTTAGGTATTCTATTTCTTCTGCTGTTAATCTAGGTAGTTTATATTTTTGTAAATGTTCATCCATATCTCCTAAATTGTTATATTTATTGCATTTAATTGGGCAAAATAGTTTTTAATGATTGCCTTAATTTCCCCTTCATTAGAGGTGAGGTCTCCCTTTTCATCTTTGATACTATCAATTTGGTTTTCTTCTTTCCATTTTTTTATTAGATTTACCAGTACTTTGTCTATTTTATCTGTTTTTTCAAAGTACCAGCTTCTAGTCTTATTTATTAATTCAATAGTTCTTTTACTTTCAATTTTATTAATTTCTCCCTTGTTTTTTATTATTTCTAATTTAGTTTTCATCTGGGGATTTTTAATTTGCTCACTTTCTAATTTTTTGATTTGCATGCCCAATTCATTGATCTCTGCCCTCCTTAATTTGTTAATATATGCACTCAGGGATATAAATTTCCCCCTGAGTACTGCCTTGGCCACATCCCACATAGTTTGGTAGGATATCTCATCATTGTCATTTTCTTCAATGATATTGTTGATTGTTTCTATGATTCCTTCTTTGACAAATTGGTTTTGGAGAATCATATTATTTAATTTCCAATTAGTTTTAGATTTTCCTGTCTAGGTGCCCTTACTAATTATTATTTTTATTGCATTATGATCTGAGAAGGTTACATTTATTATTTCTGCTGGTTTGCATTTGTTTGCAATGATTCTATGCCCTATAACATGGTCAATCTTTGTGAATGTGCCATGTGCATCTGAAAAGAAGGTGTATTCCTTTTTGTCCCTATTTATTTTTCTCCACATATCAATTAAATCTAATTTTTCTAGGGCTTCATTCACCTCTCTTACCTCTTTCTTATTTATTTTTCGGTTTGATTTATCTAGATCTCACAGAGGAATATTTAGATTTCCCACTAGTATGGTTTTACTATCTATTTCCTTCTGGAGCTCTGCCAGTTTCTCCTTTATGAATTTGTGTGCTATTTCACTTGGTGCATACATATTGAGCAGTGTTATTTCCTCATTGTTTATACTGCCTTTAATCAGGATGTAATGACCTTCCTTGTCTTTTTTAATCATATCTATTTTTACTTTGGCTTTGTCAGAAATCATAATAGCCACTCCTGCCTTCTTTTTCTCATTTGACGCCCAAAAGATTTTGCTCATACCCTTAACCTTGAACTTGTGTGTGTCTACCCGCCTCATATGTGTTTCTTGTAGACAACATATGGTGGGATTTTGGTTTCTAATCCACTCTGCTATTTGCTTCCGTTTTATGAGCGAGTTCATCCCATTCACATTCAGAGTTATAATCTTTAGTTGTGCATTTGCTGACATTTTCAAATCCTCCCCTCTTCCTACCCCCTTTTTCCTTATACTTTTCCCCTTTAAACCAGTGGTTTGCTATTGAGCCGCTATCCCTTATCCCCTCCCTTGACTAACTTCCCTTTCTACCCCCTCCCTTATTTTCCCCCCTCTTTTTGTTTTTAAAGGCCTTATGAATTCCCTTCCTCTTCTGCCCTCCCTTTTTTTGACCTCCCCACTCCCCTGCTCCCCTTGGTTTATCCCTTCTAACTTTCTCAGAAGGGTTAGATAAGAGTTTTATTTTCCAATGGATAGTATAGCTACTCTTCCCTCTCAGGGTTGATTACTCTGAGAGTAAGTTTTGATTATTACCTCTTAATGCTCTCTTCCTCTCCTTTTTATAATAGTATTTGTCCTCTCTCCCTCCCATGCCCTCTTTGTGTGTAATAGAATATCCTATTTTTCTTATTCACTCTAGTTTCTCTTGGTGTCCCCTGCTATTCACCCCCTCCTTCCCATCCCCCATGTCATGTTAGATTATTTAGTGTTCCACCCTCACCCTGTGAATTATTCTTCTGATTACTATAATAGTGAATACTATAATAGTGAATAGAGTTCACTACAGAGAATTGTACATAACGTTTCTCTACATAGGAATACAGATAATTAGATCTCACTGAGGCCCTTAAAAAGGCAAATTTAAAAATTATAAGTTTTCTTTCTTTCCCCTCTGTATCTTATTTAACTTTTCATGTTTCTCTCGATTTTTGTGGTTGGATATCAAACTTTCCATTTAGCACCGGTCTTTTCTGTGCAAATACCTGGAATTCTTCAATTTTGTTGAATGCCCATATTTTCCCCTGGAAATATATTGTCAATTTTGATGGGTAGTTGATCTGTGGTTGCAGGCCCAGCTCTCGTGCCTTTCTGAATATCGTATTCCAAGCCTTACAGTCTTTTAGCGTGGAGGCTGCCAGATCCTGTGTGATCCTGATTGGTGCTCCTTGATATTTGAATTGTTTCTTTCTGGCTTCTTGTAAGAATTTTTCTTTTGCTTGGAAACTCTTGAATTTGGCAATTATATTTCTGGGTGTTTTCTTTTCTTGATCGAATGTCGCAGGTGTTCTATGAATCCTTTCAATGTCTATATTGCCCTCTTGTTGTAGGACTTCAGGGCAATTTTGCTGAATTATTTCTGTTAGTATGGAGTCCATGTTTCTATTAATTTCTGGTTTTTCTGGAAGACCAATTATTCTCACATTGTCTCTTCTAGACCGATTTCTTGGTCTGTCACTCTCTCATTGAGATATTTCATGTTTCCTTCTATTTTTTCAGTCTTTTGACTTAGTTTTATTTGTTCTTGTTGTCTTGAGAGATCATTAGCTTCTACTTGCTCAATTCTAGCCTTTAGGGATTGATTTTCGGCTATAATCTTCGGTTTTCGGCTATGATCTTTTGATTTTCGGCTATAATCTTCTGATTTTCGGCCATAATCTTCTGGTATTGCTTTTCAATCTGGTCATTTCTGGTGTACAATTTGTTTATCAGTTCATTTGGTTTCTGAGCCTCACTTTCCAATTGCAAGATTCTACCTTTTAAACAGTTATTTTCTTGCCAGATCTCTTCCATTTTCCTCAAAATCTCAGTTTTGAACTCTTCCATAGCTTGTGAGGAGTTTTCCTTATTTGAGGAGGGTCCAGATGCTTGTTTGTTCTCCTCCTCTGTTTGCTAGGTTGTCTGGATTTTCTCTGTGTAAAAGTTGTCGAGTGTTAAAGACTTCTTTTTCTTGTTGTTAATCTTTCTCTTCTGAACTTCCTGAGACTGGGTAGCCATCGTTAGCCCAGCAGCTTCTCAGGTTTATCCTCGCACTCAGGGTCTGTCCGCGGTCAAGCCCTCTGGTGGACCCCCTTGCTTGATCGTCTGCTGGAGGTTTCTTTACAAGTCTCAGGGCGCTGCTTCCACAGTCGTATACCCGTCTGCACTAGTTCCCCACTCAGGGTTTCAGAGCTTTAGCTTGTGGCTGTGTCTGCCTCCACCCATGCCTCCGCTGGTGCCTACGCTCTGAGCCCACGCTCAGCGTCCTGCATTGGCTCTCGGCGTCCTGCTCCCACGCTCAAATTTTGTGTGCGTTCGTTAGCTTTTTGGGGTCCTAAATCTTGCTGCTCTCAGGAACAGGCCCTGGAGCTGCCAATGACTCAATGGGTGCCCCAAACTTGCTCTATTTCTTTTTAGCTGGCTTCGGCGCTATAGGTGTTGTGTGTGGAGGGGCTGGGGGTGGGGCGGTTGCTCAGCCCGCGATTTAGTGAGAGCCCTTTATAGCCTGGAAATGTCTCGATTCCACGTACCTTCCACGCTGTGCCCTGTTGTGGGGTTCCTCCGTTCGTCTGGACTTGTTTTTATGTCCCCTTGAGGAGTTTTGTGTGTTTCGGTCAGGAGAGGTTAAGAGCTGCTTCTTACTCTGCTATCTTAACCCGGAACCTTTCTATCAGGACCCTAAAGTTTAGCTTCAAACCTTTAATTTTACAGCTGAATAAACTGAGGCTGAGTGGTTAAGGGTTACACAGTAAATGTTAGAGGTATGAACAGGTATTAGATTTGTTTTGCTTAGCCCCAGAGCATAGAACTGGAAGCAGTATGTAGAAGTTGTGCAGAAACCATTGGTATGGTCTGATTTCAGGGGAAAATCCCAATAATTAAGGTTGTCCAAGTTGGAAAGGACTGTTTGAAGAGATGATGGTATCTCCCTCAAAGGGGGTCTTTTAAAAAGGTTGGCTGATGACTGTTTGGGGAGGTGATAGAGGAAATTTTTTGGAGAGTTTTAGATCTAGAATAAAGAAATCTAGTTCAAATCCTGTCCCAAATACTTGATAGTTGTGTACCTGAGCAAGTCACTTAACCTCTGTTTGCCTCAGTTTACTAAAATGTAAAAATGGGGATCACAATATCACTCAGTTCTATGGGATATCCATTATGAGAATTAAGTGTAACAGTATTTGTAAAGTATTTTGCAAACCTTAAAGCACTAATCAATATAGAATGGAGTAGATGGCCACTGAGATCCTTCTAGTTCTGAGATTTTGTGATGTGATGACTTTCTGATTCACTGCTTGTGTCGGAGCTCTGCTCCCAGCTTGTGAGGGTAATGCTCTTTTCTGCTTCTTTTGGCCCTTTGTTGGTTATACTAATTAGTAATTATATTCTAAATCTTAATGAGCAGCAATTATTTTGCTTGGAGGAGCTGCACAAGCTATCCATATGCCTTTCCAATAACTTCTTATTTAATAATCCCCACGCACTAAGTGTAGATGATGACATAGCAAAATAATTCTGGTTATTCAGAAAATCATGGTGTTCAGTGCTTCCATCACCTGCTATCTTAGTTAAGTTGAACAGGGAGACAAAGGGAAAGAAAGCAGATGGGAAAAGAAATCAGAAGCAGAGTGTGGTAAAAACAATGATAATCTACTGAAAACATCTTCATAGAAAGGAATTGGGGCAGGATTTTGCTTTCTCTGATTCCCTTTAAGCTCCAAAATAAAATAAAATAATCTTTGTCAGAATTCCGAAGTAACCCTGAGCTTGAGGCTAAAAGAACAATGACTTTGGTATCATTAGAAATTGTGCTAAATTCCAGCAGAAACATGAACTAGCTAGATATCATTGGGTAAGTAATTTAATATTTCTTAATTTTAATCTCTATCTGTAACATAGGGCAGTATTGTCTGGATTTCCTCCCAGGGCTGATCTGGGTACCAAATGAAATAATTGTAAAGTGCTTTGTAATAACATAGTGCTTTATCAGCATGGATACTATCATTTTAAAGTACGGTATAATGGTAACATTTTTTTAAACACCTACCTTCATTCTTGGAGTCAATACTGTGTATTGGCTCCAAGGCAGAAGAGTGGTAAGGGCTAGGCAATGGGGTTAAATGACTTGCCCAGGGTCACATAGCTGGGAAGTAACTGTGACCAGATTTGAAGCTAGGACCTCCCATCTCTAGGCCTGCCTCTCAATCCACTGAGCTACCTAGATGCCCCTTATAATGGTAACTTTTTAAGACTATGAGTTGTTGAGCAAGTAGCTTTCTGCATCAGTGGAAGGATTTTTCTATGTAGGTAAAAACTAAAGAAATGGTAAAAGATGGAAAGAGCCCTATTTGGGAGGTCAGAGAACTGGTATCTACCATGGCTCCAGCAACAAGTTGTCCTATAATTTTAGGGAAATTACATTTATGATCAGAGGATTTTGAATCAGAAGTGACCTTGGATATCATCTGCTGATTCAATTCATTAATTTATATAAGGATTATATATCTAGGGCTGGAAATTATTTTAGAGGTTTTCTAAGCTGACCTTCATTTTTTTATTGATGAGGAAACTGAGACCCAGAGAGCGGATCCTAGTGGCAGGACTAGGATTCAAACTCAGGGCCTAACATCAATACCCTTTTCACTGCATTACATTGCATCTGAATAAATAAATTAATCAATCATATGACTGATCAATCAATTAATTAATTCATCCATCCATTCATCAAGTATTTATTAGAAACCACATTATATGCCAAGCACTGCAGTAGGTCTAGAGGATACAGAAAAAAAATATTAATTCCTATTCTTAATAAGTTTTCATTATATGGTGAAAATAATGTAGAAAAATAAACACAAAATTGTGAAGTAAATAGAGTAATTTTGAGGGGGTGTAAAATGAAGATTGACCCTAGAAAAAATTGAATTCACTCTTTTCATAATTAGGTAAGGTAAGGTCCAGTGAGAAAAAGATCTTTACCAAATAGAAGCAGCATTAGAATGTAACTGCATCAGGATTTGATCTCATGTACTCTTACACCAAATTCTCAAGTTTCTTCAACTAATAGATAGTGGATTTGGCCTAGGTGATATAGAAGGTCATTACTAGCCCTAAGCTCTTTCCATTTTATAACTCTAGAATAGTAAGATTGCTGTGAAGGACAAATGTTACAATATAGGTAAATCTAATCATAAATCATAAAAATCGTAAACTCTGTATACACATAAGATATTATTATTAATTGAGATAACAAGATGTACAGTTCTTAGAAGATCATCTGGTCTAACCTCCTGTTTCCCATTTGAAAGATCAAGAAATAAGACTTAATATGGTAGGTGACTTGCCCAAGGTTACAAGGGTAGTAAATGACAGAGGTCAGATTCAAAACCAGATCCTCTGACTTCCCAATGTCCGGATCTTATTCAATAAGACCTAAATCCTCATTATATGACTAAAGTATTTAAGGTTTAACTTCAGTATTTGACCTTCCAGTGAAGTGTCTTAATTAGTTTCTTCAACTATTGGCAGATTTGATCTCTTTGCAGTCCAAACGACTCTCAAAAGTCTTCTCTGACTCCACAGTTTGAAAGCCGCGATTCTGCAGTGTCTACCTTTCCTTATATTTCAATTTTCACAGCCATAAAGTGATACCAGAAAAACCAAAGTTTCGTCTGGACAGCATACTAAAAAGCAGAGATAGCATCTTGCTTTTTAGTATGCTGTCCAGATTAGCCATAGCTTTCTTTCCAATAAGCAAGTGTCTCTAAATTTCATGGCTGTCATCACTATCTGCAGTGATCTTTAAGCCAAAGAATATAGGATCTGCCTCCATTCCATCTCCCTCTATTTGCCAGGAAGTGATGGGACCAGTCTCAAATCTTTATTTATTTATTTATGTTAAATTTTAAGCTAACTTTTACACTTTCCTCTTTCACTCTCATCAGGAAGCTTCTTAATTCTTCTTCACTTTCTGCCATCGGAGTGGTATCATTTACATATCTGAGAATGTTGAAACTTCTCCTGGAAATCTTAATTCCTGTTTTAGATTAATCCACCTTGGCATTTCTCATAACATATTCTCCATATAATTTAATAAATAAGGTGACAATATGTAGCCTTGTCACATTCCTTTACTGATCCAAAAGCAGTCAGTTGTTACATGGATGGTTCTTTTGCTACTTCACCTATAAACAGGTTCCTCAAGAGACAGGGAAGATGATCTGCTACTCCTAATTCTTTGAGGATTTGCCACATTTTGTTGTGATCCATACATGTGGACAAAGTCATTAGTGAAGTCAATGAAGCAGAAAGAAGATGTTTTTTCTGGAATTCTTTGCTTTATACAGGATCCAATGAATGTTGTCAATTTGGCCTCTGGTCCATCTGTCTCTGAAAACAAGGCTGCTCTTCTAGTAATTCTTAGTTAACATATTGCTGAAGCCTTGCTTGCAGACTCTTCAGCACAACCTTGCAGGCATTTGAAATGAATACAAGGGTTTAGTAATTTGAACATTCTTTGGTATTGCCATTCTTTCAAATTAGATGAAAAATGATCTTTTACAATTGAGTGGTGAATAAAGGAAAACAAATTCTTTCTCTAATCTACCTAAAACTTTATTTAAAAGGAAGAAAAAGCCAGAGCTCTAGCCACTTGAAATCAACTAATACCCCCCACCCCCACCCCTGAATCTTCTCAGATTCAAAGTTCCCTCCTTGATGCAGGACTGGTTCTTATATAGACCAATCCCATGTCCTGTAGTGGGAGGGGGGGGGCATGGCCACTCCCTAGCACGGGATTTGTCCAATTCAAGACCAGTCCCAGTTTAGGAGGTAGGAGTGTTGTCCCTCCCCCAGCACAGGATTGGTCCATTCTGTGTTATTGGAAATTTTGGGGTCTCTGAACTACATTTCCCATGAGCCCACTGGCTTCCTGTCATTACATGATGAGGTAGACAGTTATGTGATGATGTAGACAGGAGAATAAAATTGAGTGCATGGACTTGCACTTCCTTTTTGTACTCTTGGCTCTCTTGGCTTCCAATCCACCATGGTGAGAGGAGATAACAGTGCAAGTCTTTTAAACTGACTTAGATAGCATGTGTGGTGCAGAGAGAGGGCATAACTGCTTTGCAGAGTTCTTCTGTCAGTTAAGGAGGGTTTTAGAATCTTGGCAAGAGAGCAATTGGTCCTGGGAACTCGTGGAGAGTATCAGGGTCAATCTGAGCTCCTTCTTTAGATTGAAACCTGGCCTCTATTTTGCAGCTTTCCTTTTAAAATTGTTAATTTAGCCAATTCCTTTGAATCTCCTTAGCCTTTCTTATTCCCACCTTCATTTTCCCTACCTGAATGTCTGAGAAGTTTTGAAAGGAGAGTAGATCTGAGAGTTAGTTCAAATCTTTGATAGTTTAGTCAAATAGGGCTCACCCTTGTTACAAATTTACCTATTGAGTCATTGTATCCAGCTTTCCTACCCCTTTTGACTACAAATCCTCTTGGGCTGAAGTAGGCTGGTTCCTACTCAGTCTCACATTCTTGCCTCCCTTTCCCCGACCTGAAGTTTCTCTAAGTGGCTGTTAGGGCTACCTTGTATCCTCTACCCAATCCAACCTACCCTAGAAGACAATAAACCCCATTTGTTTCTTTTTTTAATATATATATTTTTTTAAACCCTTGTACTTTGGTGTATTGTCTCATAGGTGGAAGATTGGTAAGGGTGGGCAATGGAGGTCAAGTGACTTGTCCAGGGTCACACAGCTGGGAAGTGGCTGAGGCCAGATTTGAACCCAGGACCTCCTGTCTCTAGGCCTGGCTCTCACTCCACTGAGCTACCCAGCTGCCCCCCCCATTTGGTTTTAATCAAAACCCTTTGACTACTTCATTAGTTGATTAATAAGAGAGGGAGGAGGAGAGAGAGAATAACATTCTCTCTGGAGTTTGAGGGAAGCAGAAGGTATCCATTTTGGAGGAAGTGAAACTTCAATACTTCCTCTAGTTCCTGCCTGTGAAACTGACTAGAAGCCTCAAGTCAATTTCAAGCCATTCTTGGCTGGCTCTAACCTGGCTCTGTAAAGTGTCCTTTACTTGAACGGCTCAGTCTGTTTCCCTTCAGTGTTTTGTCTCTAACCTGAGTATCCAGTCTGTGTTTCCTGCTGTTGTTGCCTGCCTTAGATTAACTCATCCTCTCCCTTGTAACCCTTGGTACCTCAGTGTTTATATTCCTTAAACTCAGACATTCCCTTATTTCTCCTACCACCTTAACTACCAACCTTCATCATTGTACCTTCCTCATCCACTATATTGCCTGAGGGATTCACAAACCCCTATCCACAGTGCCTATCCTCAATTCCAACCAGCTACTACCTATAGCCTAAGCCCTTATTACCTCCCTGCAATATTCCCTTGATTACCTCCAGCCTTTGGTCCCTTGCCTTCCCTTATTCCTTATTACAACCAGCTATTACCCCTAGCTTCAGTCCCATATTACATCCTGCAGATTCCCTTATTACATCCTAAAATTCCCTTATCACACATGGCACGTGGCTTCATTTTCTAATGGCTACTAATAAATCTATTAAAAAAAAAACTATAACATTTTTTAAACCCTTAATTTCGGTGTATTGTCTCATAGGTGGAAGAGTGGTAAGGGTGGGCAATGGGGGTCAAGTGACTTGCCCAGGGTCACACAGCTGGGAAGTGGCTGAGGCCGGGTTTGAACCTAGGACTTCCTGTCTCTAGGCCTGACTCTCACTCCACTGAGCTACCCAGCTGCCCCAAAACTATAACATTTTTAAAGCTATCTTTTTACAATAATTTTATTTTTTACAATTCAAGACCTATCCCATGCCAGGAAATAAGGGAGAGAGACCCCTGGGGCACACTGGGGGATGCAGTTTCCCTGGTCACAATATTTTAAAACACACATTCTCCCCTGTGAGCCTTTGGGATACTAGTCTCCCCATTGGATCATTTCTAACACAACAAACTAAAGATCTATACATTTTTACAAGTGGAAAAATACAATAACTTGGGGACAATGAAACAAAAGAGAAACAAGAACAAAAGCAATTAGGGGGCAGACCTCTTGGGCACAACAAAGCACATATAAAACAAATGTGGGGGCAGCTGGATGGCTCAGTGGATTGAGAGCCAGACCTAGAGACAGGAGGTCCTAGGTTCAAATCTGGCCTCTGACATTTCCTAGCTGTGTGACCTTGGGTAATTCACTTAACCCACATTGCCTAGCCCTGTAACAAATAAATAATTAATATAGATGGATATATGAAAAAGATATTAGGGTTTAAAATTTTTTTTAAAAAATGTGTTCAACCCCTAAGTTCAATTTTGCACATCTGGTTTGTTCAGGAACTCCTGGAGCAGCATGTGGTCTCTGTGGGCATCTCCATGGCATCTTTCATAAGTTCAGTCTCTGGAGTCTAAGAGGCAGCAAATTTCTTACCCTTAATATTACTTTAAAATAACTCAAATTTTTCATTACAAAACAACAACACAGTGGCCACTGTTGAATTTTCCAAATTTGCTGGCAGAATGAATGCAGTGCTTTAACAAGATAATTTAGGATTTTAAATAACTCAGCTAAGATTCCATCACTTCCACTAGCTATATTTTTAGCAATCCTTCCTAAGGCTCAGTTGGTTTCATTCGTCAAGATGTCTGGCTTTGGATCATAAACCCCATCATTGTGATTATTGGTGATGTTAAGATCTTTCTTGTATAGTTCATCTTTTTTTTCATTGTGTATATATATATATATATATATATATATATATATATTTCATCTCAGCTATTTGTAAAACTTCATCAGACAGCCATTTTGCTTTCTTTTTCATGTACCTTAAGGCCAAACTTACCTGTTTTTCCAATTATCTCTTGATTTCCTACTTAGCATTCCAGGCCTCTCAGATGAATATGACATATTTTTTTGGTTTTATTTTTTTGTTGGTTATTTTTAAAAGATGTTTAAGGGGGCAGCGAGGTGACTCAGTGGATTTACATCCAGGTCCAGAGATGGGAGATCCTGGGTTCAAATCTGGCCTCAGATACTTCCTAGCTGTGTGACCCTGGGCAAGTCACTTGACCCCCATTGCCTAGCCCTTACCGCTCTTCTGCCTAGGAACCAATACACAGTATTGTTGGTTCCTAGGCACCAATACACAGTATTATTGGTTCCTAGGCAGAAGGTAAGGGTATTTTTAGAAAAAATAATAAAATAAAAGATGTTTAGGTCTTCATAGAACTAATCATCTTTAGACTCTTCTACATTAGTGTTTGGAGCATAGACATGTATTATTGTAATGCTAAACAATTTTCCTTGCATGTGAACAGATATCATTCTATCATTTTTGCGAAAAGCAACCCTGCTTTTCTTACCCTTTTATTGATTGTTAGGGCTACTTAATTTCTTCTAATGGATTCTTGTCCACAGTATATATAATTATCCCCTGAATTAAATCCACCATTTGTCTCTATTTAAGCTCATTGACACCCAAGACAATTGGCTCAATTTTTCCATCTCCTGTTTAACAACATATAGCTTACTTTTTTTCATAATCTTGTGTTGTAGATTCCTATGTAATATCAATCTTTATACCACTGAACTTTGCTTTCTTCACTAGATGTGTCATCAGTTGAGCTTCCTTCAGCTTTGGTCAATCTGCTTCATTATTTTTGGAGCTACTTGTAATTGTCCTCTACTTCCTCCCAGTAGCATGGTGGACACCTTCTGACTTGGGGGGCTCACCTTCTGGTGTCATCTCTTTATCATATTATTATGACATATATGACAAAATGGTACATATCATATATATGTAATGATATATAATATAACAATACAGTAAAATGCAAAACATTATACTATACCAGTGATGGGCAAACTTTTTAAAGAGGGGGACCAAAGGAAAGGAAATGCTCATCTGTCAGTCTGCTTCTAAAGCAACTCTTTCAAAGTTTCATTATATTGTATCCTACTCATTGTATTCGTCAGATTAGGAATAATATTGTGAGGTGGATAGAACATTACAGAGGGCTGCATCTGATCCATGACCGTAGTTTTCCCATCACTTTACTATACCATATAATACCATACAATACAATATATGATGTGATATAACATAACATAATACAATATAATAAAAATAATAAGCATCATTTAATATTTCTAATAAAAATAAAATAAATATATCAATTTAATAATAAATCATTTAAATTTAATCAATTTAATAATAATATCATTTTAATATTCATGGGATTTTTCTTGGCAAAGATACTGGAGAAGTTTGCCATTTCTTTCTCCAGTAGATCATCTTTTGTCAGAACTCTTCACTATGACTTATCTGTTTTGTGAAACTATGTAAGGCATAGCACATAGTTTCCTGAGATAAGTGAGCTCCTTCACCATGACAAGGCAGTGTTCTAGGAGGGGACAACTGGGAAAGGGAAGAGAAAGGCTTCTTGTAGGAGGTATATCAGCTGAGTGTTGAAGGAAACCAGGATTCCATGAGGTAGAAATGAGGAAGCAGAACATTCTGGGAGAGTTAGGACAAAGGTATGGTAATAGGAGATGTAGCATTGTACCTATGTGTGTTTTGTTTTTTGTATTTGTATCCCCAGGCAATGTGCTAAGGGAAAAACTCCTGGAATCAGAATACTAAGCTCTTAATAAATGCTATGTTTCACATGTAAAACCCAGTGGAATTGCTCGTTGGCTCTGGGAAGGGGGTGGGAAGAGGGGAGGGAAAGAACATGTAACCATGGAAAAATATTCTAAATTAAATAAATTAATTAGCACCTACAAACAAACAAACAAATAAATAAATGTTCTGTTTATCTGGCCATCCACCTATCTATCCTTCTCTCTCTCTATTTCTCTCTCATTATGTTTCTTTTTCTCTCTCTCTCATTATCTTTCTCTCTTTATTTCTTTCTCTTTCTCTCTCTCTCCCAACAACCCAAAGATTAGTTTTAGCTTTATCCCTAAGTGTGTGGAAGGCAGTAAAATAGAAGAATGGAAAAGTAAGAAGGGGCAAAGTGGTAAAGAGATTGAAAGGCCAAAGAGAGTGATTTAAATGATTAGAAATTCCCTTATAACTCTCAGTCCTGTGATCATCAGATCTTTCAATCTTGAAAGCATTTTAAATTCTGATTCTTCTCATTAAAATAAAAACAAACAAACAAACCACAAAGATACACAACTTGAGAAAATTCATAATCTAGTGATGATTATTGATCATTGGATATAAAGTTTTATGCCAAGGTAGAGGGAATTACTTGGCTGTGTCTTCTCCGTGTGTGTGTGTTTGTGTGTGCGTGTTTTCTAAAGGAAGGTAAAGTTGTAGATAAGAGATAAGATCAAAGGAACCTGTAAGAAAATTTAGAGATCTACTCTAGCTCCTCAGTTTTACAGACTAACAAATTAAGATACAGACTGGTTATATATGACTTTTCCAGTGTCACTCAAGTGGCAAGTAGCGGAGTCTTATCATTCATAGGACTGTAGGATAAAGGGTTAGAAGAGACCTTAGACATCTTCTAGTCCAACTTCTTCCTTTACAGAGGGGAAAATAGAAGTGCAAAAGTTAGGGGGATTGACTAATGTTTCATAATTAAAGTGGAGATTTGAAATCTGAGTCTTTGTCTCTATGTTACTTGAGTTTTCCATTACTCCATGAATCAGGAGAATAGTAGCATGCTTGCTCACTCCACATTTATCCCTTTTACTTGCTCAGTTTGGAGTTTCTCAGACTCTACATGGTGGGTATAACCAGATGAGAGAGGTGAGACTAAGAAGAGAGCTAGAACTATCAAAAAGTCTTGTGATTTGCATCCCTGCTCTTGCCTTGGTTCAATAGTACTTACCCTCATAAGGTGAGAGACAGCATAATTTAGAGACAGGAGCTAGCCTGTGAGGAGAGAACTTTGGGTATTTGTCCTCATTCTATCACCACTGAGAAGGTCACTTACCTGACTTTGTTCCAGTTCTCCATCTGTAAAATGGGGATGACAGTATAAACTCAGACTAATGAATTACATTAACCTTTACAATAATGGCTTTGGTGTCATAAATGAGACTCATAACCATTCCAGTCCTGAAACATAACTAGGGTTTTGCAATAGATTCAGACTGACCAGTAATGTGGGAAAATATTATGTAGTAGAAGATAGCTGGATTTGGAGATGGATGACGGGGCTGCTGGGAGTCATAGTGGGAAAAGGATCTGTGGTCAATAAGATTCATCTTTCTGAATTTGATTCAGTTCTCAGACACTTACTAGCTGTTGGACTCTAGGTGAGTCACTGAATCCTGTTTGCCTCAGTTCCTCATCTGTGAAAGGATCTGATGAAGGAAATGACAAACCATTTCAGTATCTTCACCAAGAAAATCCCAAATAGGGTCTGGAAGAGTTGGACATAATTGAAATGAATGAATGACCATAAAGGATCTTGGTACTGAGGCTCCTCTATCATGCATTGGTTTTTTGATCTTTAGCAAGGATATTCCTTCACTTCGCTTGACTTTAGTTTTCTCATTTGTAAAATAAGAGGTTTGTACTCAATGACCTATAAAAGTCTATCCAGGGGGCAGCTGGGTAGCTCAGTGGAGTGAGAGTCAGGCCTAGAGACAGGAGGTCCTAGGTTCAAACCCGGCCTCAGCCACTTCCCAGCTGTGTGACCCTGGGCAAGTCACTTGACCCCCATTGCCCACCCTTACCAATCTTCCACCTATGAGACAATGCACCGAAGTACAAGGGTTTAAAAAAAAGTAAAAAAAAAAGTCTATCCAATTCTTAATCTATGAACCTAGTTCTTTTATTATGGAAACATTTTCCTCATATACAGAGACACTTATGAATTAAAAGAAACACCTTAGGACAAAGGAATATGGGGATGTATGGGAAAATAGAAGAAGGAGGGACGAGAGTTAATGACGAGACTCCAGAGGGGCTGATTTCCAACTAGGTTAATCAGTTTGTGTCATCCACAACAGAGAGGCTCAGATCTCCATAGAGACTAAGGTTTCTTTCAAGAGATAAAATCCTTAATCCTGCTTTTATCCTCTCCCCAGGGATCATAGGCAAGGGGAAAAATTGATGTTTAGTCCCTGTCTGTGGATTCTTCATTGCGGAATAATTTCCAAAAGACAACAACCAATAGCAGACAATATATTGGGAGAGGCTAAGAGAGGATTTAAGAGACCATTGATTGCAAGGAAATTGTGGTCAAATAGGTAGAAAGGGAAAAGCAGAGGGTGAGTGCAGAATATGTTAATATCTTAAAATATCCATACATTAGGTATTATGGAATTGCTTCCTTCACATTCAAAGACATTCTTAATGTTTCTCATGTATGGCATTCCGTTTCCTAAACCCATGTCTTTGCATGTCAAGAATATCCTCTTTCTGTATTTCTGTGACTTAGAACCTTGGCTTTTAAATCCTCAAATGACAACTTCCAGAAATATATTAGCTAAATTCAAGAGCTCCCAAATCAAGGAGAAAATACTGCAAGCAGTCAGAAAGAAATAATTCAGATAAATGGAGCTACAATTAGGATTATACAGGACCTAATGGCTTCTACATTAAAGTATTGGAAGGCATATGATGTTCAGGAAGGTGAAAGATTGAGGTTTACAACCCAGAGTCAGCTATCCAGCAAAACTTAGTATATTTTTGGGGGGGGTGGGGTGGGGAATGGACATTCAATAAGATAGAAGATTTCCAAGCATTGCTGAGGAACAAGCCAGACCTAAACAAAAATTGTGAATTCCAAACATGATACCCAAGAGAAACTGTAAAAGATAAATAAGAAAGAGAAAAATTAAGGGATTCATTAAGTTAAAAATGTTTGTATATCTTTATGGAAAGAGGATATCTGTAGTTCTAGAAAATAATTCTTAGTAGTAAAGAACATAGAAGGAATATACTTAGAAAAAGGGTGGGGAAGTAAGCTGATTATGATGATATGATATGTATGTAAATGCTATGTAAAAAAATCAAGGGGTGAAAATAAGGATTGCACTGAGAGAAAAGAGAAGGGAGAGATAGAATGGGGTATATTATATAACATAAAGAGGCATGAAAAATCATTACGGAGAGGGGAGGTTAAGGGTGGTGATGGGCAGAGCTTAAGCTTTACTCTCATTTTAACTGGCTCAGAAAGGGAAAAAAAGAAGTATACTCAGAGGGTATGAAATTCTTACTCTACAGAGAAGTAGAGGCAGAATAAGATAAGGTAAGGGGGAGGTAATTTGAGGGAGTGATGAAAAGTAAAACACTGGTAAGGAGTAACTGAGTGAAAGGGAATAAAACAGTATCAAAAGGGAAAAATAAGATGGAGGGCAACACACAATTAGGAATCATAACTCTGAATGTGAATGGGATGAATTCACCCATAAAATGGAAGTGGATAGCAGAGTGTATTAAAAACCAGAATCCTACTATATGTTGTTTACAAGAAACATATTTGAGGCAGACTGACACACAGGCCAGAGCAGAATTTATTATGCATCATCTAAAGTAAAAAAAAAAAAAAAAAGGAACAAAACAAAACAATCAGGATACCAGACAAAGCTAAAGTAAAAATTGATCTGATTAAAAGAGATAAGGAAGGAAATTCCATCTTCCTAAAAGACAATATAAACAATGAGATAATATAAATACAAAACATTAATCCACCAAATGGTATAACATCCAGGTTTCTAAAGGAGGAACTAAAAGACTTTAAGGAAGAAATAGATAGTAAAACCATACTAGTGAGGGACCACAACTTTCCTCTATCAGAACTAGATAAATCACACTAAAAAATAAATAAGAAAGAAGTAAGGAAAGTCAACGACATGTTAGAAAAATTAGAGTTAAAAAATATCTGAAGAAAACTGAACAGAGATAAATAGAATATTCCTTCTTTCAGCAGTACACAGTACACATTCAAAGATCAACCATGTATTAGGGCATAAAAACATTGCAAAAATGCAGACAATCAGAAATAATAAATGCAACTTTTTCGGATCATAATGGGATAAAATTTTTAATTAATAAGGTTTTATGGAGAGGCAAATTTAAGATTAATTGGAAACTAAATAATCTAATTCTTTGAAACTGGTGGGTCAAAAAACAAATCATAGAAATAATTGCTGATTTCATCTAAGTGAATGATGATGAGGAATACCAACAAAATAGAGAGGGAAGATATCAATGAATTGGGCTTGCAACTTAAAAAAATTGAGAAAGAGAGCAAATTAAAAATCCCCAGATAAAAACTAGATTGGAAATCCTAAAAAAATAAAGGAGAAATTAATAAAATTGAAAGTAAAAGAACTATTGAACTAGTAAATAAGACTAGGAGCTGGTTCTTTGAAAAAAATAACCACAAATTAAATTTTACAGAATGAATGAATAAATAAATTTCTTTAAAAGAAAGTTTAAAAAAAAAGAACCTTGGCTTTTTATAAGCACAACTTCTACCATGTAGTCTTTCCTTATTTTTTAGCTGCTAGTTCTGTTGTGAGGAAGATTAGATAACTGATTAAGTATTAAGGTTGACCTAGAAGGAAGGCTGGTGCATTCTAGGATGGAATGAAGGGGCAGGGAGTGTGCGTGCCCTGAGAGAGAGACTCCATTAGTGGTGGGCAAACTGTTGCCTGCCCAGGGAGATCTCAGACCTTCCTTCCTGATTTCCTTGGGATCCTGAGGTGGATTTCCAGCAAGAGGAGAAGACCTACAGAGCAGAACCAAGCAGAGGAGGAGTTTGGGACCTGGTGGACAGCACCTCAAGTTCACTCACTCTACTTGGTATCTTGGACCACCTAGAATTTTGGCATCCCATGAACCTCTTTGGAAAACTGTGAGAACCCTTAAAGCCACCCCTCTGATCCATAGCTGTGCTGTTCAAGTCTGGCTGGTACCAGGCTTGAATCAGCTTCCCAGAGAATGCACTGCTCCTTCGGCCCTGCCTGCTTAGATCACTAGATTAGAGTAGGGAAATCCTCCCTTTCCCCCTGTGGGTTTGTCTTTTAGGGTTTAAGTATAGAAATCCCTTTCCCACCTTTATTTTAGTTAAATATAATTAAACTTGTTAAAACCTTCACCTGCCTGTTGGTGTTCAAAGTCTCTGGCCCAGTGGTGGCAATTGGTCAACAGTCCCTTTGTCAGTTAGGAGCAGCTTAGCTGATCTGGTCTCCCTGTCCTGGTCCTGTCTCTCCTAAACCCCAGTGTGTGTACCCACAATCATTTAGATTTATTATAACATCCCTGGTTTCCCCATTATTTATTATCTTTTCTACAGTTCCTATCCCTTCTTCCAAGGGTGAGGACTGATGTAGTCATTCAATGAATCAATCACCAATACTACTTAGACCTAATGAAGAAAACCTCTATAAAGCAATATAACAGTAGTGAAAACTGGGTGTGCATAAGGCCTCTGATACCTGTATCAATGGATTTTAAACAGTGAGGTGACATGAAGTCTATTTGGATTGGTTAAAGGATCTAACTGCTCACCAACTGCAAGGCTTGTATAAAATGAGTGAGCTATTTTAGAATTGGGAATTTGGGTGATTATCAGCTTTGTGGTGGAAGCCTCCAGCAAAGTCCCTTGAGAAGGAATAGACTGGGGAAGAGAAGCAAAGTACTTTGGCTGGGCCCCCATCTCTACAAGAGGACCTTGTGAACTTTGCAGCATATGAAGATTTTTGACTTCCTGTAAGCATCCTAATTCTAGAAGCATTCCTGCAAGAACTATACACATCAGGGACAAAATATAAACTAGGCACATTGATGACAGCCAGCTTCAAAAGTCTACAAGGAGCTGAGCAGAAAAGAAACGTATATCTAAGAAGGGCTTCACAGGAGAGAAAGAATTTCTCCTTAAATAACAACCAAGAACTGTAAATTACTCCATTTCTACACTTGCTCCTTAAGCTGCTTGATTACCTGCTTGATACAGTATTTTCTTTTGCCTTGGATGACACAGTTCTCCCATAAGAGTTTGTGTGCGTTTATCCCATCACCTATTAGAAGGTAAGTTGTATAAGGGACTTTATCCTATCAAAACTTTATAGCCCCTACAAAACCTAGCACTCTGCTGGGGAGGAAATGAGTAAATGTTGAATTGAGAGGTCCCTTTCAAGCTAGGATTCATTCATTTGGCAGGTCCAAGAAGAGCGAGAATTGGAATTGCATTCCTATCTCTAAAATGAAGCTCTTTCCTTTTTGAATTCTCAGGTCCAGTATAAATTCACTTTGAAGTGAACTTCTTCCTCCAAAGCCAATCCCATGGTTAAGTCATTACTTTGAGAGAAATCAAAAGAAATTTTGAGCAATTAAGTAAAAGGTTGAAATAACTCTATTGCTTATTAAAGCATTCAGTTCTCAAGATTTCTCTTGAAAAGAGAGAAAAATAATTAACCAAGTCATTAAGGCTCATCTGTGACTCACCACTCTTCTCCCTTCTTCCATTTAGTGGGCAGTGACCCTCTCACTCTCTGAACATTTCTGACTTGGTTTTTTATTTGACTGCAAATTTTTGTTCAAGTGTTAAACCTAGATCCCACCCTAATATCATGAAATGTCAGGGAATTTTTCAGGGAACTAACTGATCCCCCAAGAAGTAGATAAGATGGTCAAAGATCAAAATTGTAATTAGAATTTCTGCAATTTAGGCAGGGAAGTTAACGTTTTCAGACAGATCCAATTTTTTCTGTTGGTTGAAGAAGATGCTAGAAACATTGATCTAATGACATAAAGTCCTTATGAGAAGGGAGAAATTGGGATATTGAAGCTGGGTAGATGTAGAAATACCCACACTTTTGAGTGGAGACATTAGGATAATACGAGGAAGCTGCTAGAAAGAAGTGAGGGATTGATTCAGGGAAAGAATCCATTTGGGGTGTGGAGTCTGGGTGTGGGGAGTGGGAAGGCAGAAAGAGTATGGACATAATGGAAAGGGAAAGAGCATTAGGAACATGTTACCTGGGCCACACCCAACTGTCTATACCTTTATATTTTCTGAGTGTAACCATTGTTCTACTGATACTATGTGTATGTAGTTATGGTGAAAATGTGTCCCACATTTTATGGGGAGAACTCTCCCATCTGAATGGATGTCTTTACTTTCATTTAATTAAGAATACACTCTGCTTATTAAAAATGAGCTTCAGTTTTAGGAGGGCAGAGCCATGCTGCTTCTTGAAATTTTGAGGGAGTTTTCCTTTGGGTATCTATCCTGTAGGTACATGTTAGAGAATGATCTTAGAGGGAGTGATCCAAAATGTAATTTCTGGGAAAGGGAACTGCCAACTTGCAGATCCAGATAGGCTTTCTGTAGGAGGTGAGACTTGAGCTGAGTCTATAGGAAATTTAAGGATTCTAGGAGGGAGAACATTCTTGGTATGGGGGAGGTGGAAGACAGAATGCCCTGCCAGTGAAATGGAAAGAAGGATGCTTTTTCTATCAGAATGTAAAGTATATAGAGGAGAGTAATTTGCAATCAACCTAGAAAGATAGGCTGAAGTCAGAAAGCAAGTTTGTAAAAGTGAAACATAGGAACTTATTTTGGGGCTCCTTTTTTTTAACTTTGAGGGTAGAGAGTATGGGAAGGGGAAAGTCCAAGTGTGAGAGCTGTCCCCTCTAAGAAAGATCTGGCTTGAAGTTGGGTTTTTTTTTTTGTTTGTTTGTTTTTTAAGGTTATCAGTTTTTCCTTAAACTTATAGCCTGAGATTGTTGGGGGTAGAGGATAGGGAGAGTGAAAGGTTAAAGGACCCAGATTTAAATCAAGGTTTCCTGATTCCAAGGCCACTTCTGTAGATACTATGACAGACTGTTTTTCAGTGCTTTCCTTTGTCAACTAATTATTGTTGCTATGGATGCATGAATGAATCAATGGAAGCATTTATTAAGCACTCATTATGTGCAAAACATTCTGTTAAGCTCTCAGTCAGATGATATATATTTATTAAGTTCTACATTGAGGTGTGTGAAGTATTCCAGGGAGACTAGTACCTCTGATGTGAGGGTTTGCTGAGCCCTTTTTAGGGCTGCACAGGCACTTTATTTATTTATAATACTTTTTCCATGGTTACATGATTCATTATTTGCACTCCTTCTTCCCTCCCTCCTCTTGGAGCTGACAAGTAATTCCACTGGGTTATCCATGTATCATTGTTCAAAGCTTATTTCCATATTATTCATTTTTGCAATAGAGCAATCTTTTAACATTAAAACCCCAATCAAATTCCCATCAAACCATGTGATGGATTATATTTTCTTCTGCATTTCTGTTCCCACAGTTCTTCCTCTGGATGTGGATAGCATTCTTTCTCCTAAGTTCCTTTGGATTCCTGGGTCATTGCATTGCTGCTAGTACAGAAGTCCATTACATTCAATTTTACAACAGTGTATCAGTCTCTGTGTATAATGTTCTCCTGGTTCTACTCCTTTCACTTTGCATCAATTCCTGGAGGTCATTCCAGTTCACATTTCCTTTGAGAACAATAGTATTCCATCACCAACAGATACCACAATTTGTTTAGCCATTCTCCAATTGAAGGACATCCCTCATTTTCTAATTTTTTGTCACCACAAAGAGTGCAGCTATAAATATTTTTGGATGAGTCTTTTTTTAATTATCTCTTTGGGGTATAAACACAGCAGTGGTATGGCTGAATCAAAGGGAAGGCAGTCTTTAAAAGCCCTTTGCTCATAATTCAAAATTGCCTTCCAGAATGGTTGGATCAATTCACAACTCCACCAGCGGTGTGTTAGTGTCCCAATTTTGCCACATCCCCTCCAACATTAATTATTTTCCTTTGCTTCCATATTGGCCAGTCTGCTAGATGTGAGGTGGTACCTCAGCATTGTTTTGATTTGCATTTCTCTAATCAGGAAGGATTTAGAACCACTTTTCCATGTGATTATTGGTAATTTTTATTTATTCTTCTGAAAATTGCCTATTCATATCCCTTGACCATTTTTCAATTGGGGAATGGCTTGATTTTTTGTAAATTTGACTTAGTTCCTTACATAGTTGGTTCATTAAACCTTTGTCACAAAGTTTTGCTATAAAATTTTTCCCATTTTTTTTGCTTCCCTTTTAATTTTGGTTGCATTGATTTTTTTTTAATTTTGACATAATTAATTTGATATAATCAAAGTCATTGATTTTACATTTTGTAATGTTCTTTATCTCCTGCTTTGCTTAAATTCCTTCTTTCCCACAGATCTGTTAGTTATACCATTCTATGTTCACCTAATTTATTTATGATTCCACGCTTTATATTTAAGTCGTTTACTCATTTTGAATTTTTCTTAGTATAGCGTGTAAGATACTGATCTAAACCTAATTTTTCCCATACTGGTTTTCAATTTTCCCAGCAGTTTTTGTCAAATAGTGAGTTCTTGTCTCCAAAGCTGGGATCTTTGGTTTATTTAACACTGGCTTGCTGAGATCACTTACCCCTAGTCTATTCCACTGATCCACTCTTCTGTCTCTTAGCCAGTACCATATTATTTAGATGACCACAGCTTTATAGTACAGTTTAAGATCTGGTACTGCTATTATTCTTATAGATTACTATTTCTGATTTTCTGCATTTGTTTGCAATATTTTTATGCCCTAATATAAGCTTGATCTTTGTATATGTACCATATAGTACTGTAAAGAAGATATATTCTTTTTTATCTCTGTTCAGTTTTCTTCATTTAATCTTTTAATTCTCTAACATGTTATTGACTTTCCTTACTTCTCTCTTATTTATGTTTTAGTCTTACTTATCTAGTTCTGATAGAGGAAAGTTGTGGTCCTTCACTAGTATGGTTTTACTATCTATTTCTTCCTTAAAGTCCTTTGGTCCTCCTTTAGAAATCTGAATGTTATACCATTTGATGCATAAAAGTTTTATATTTATATTACCTCATTGTTTATATTATCTTTTAGGATGATGGAATTTCCTTCCTTATCTCTTTTAATCAGATCAATTTTTACTTTAGCTTTGCCTGGTATCATGATTGCTACTCCTGATTTTTTTTTTTTACTTTAGATGATGCATAATAAATTCTGCTCTGGCCTTTTGCCTTTAATCTCTGTGTGCCACTCTGCCTCAAATGTGTTTCTTGTAACAACATATAGTAGGATTCTGGTTTTTAATCCATTCTACTATCCATTTCCATTTTATGGGTGAATTCATCCCATTCACATTCAGAGTTATGATTCCTAACTATGTATTGCCTTCTATCTTATTTTTCCCATTTGATCCTGCTCTATTCTCATTCCCTTTGTTGCTCCTCACCAGTATTTTTTATCACTTCCTCCAATTACCCCCCCCCCCTTACCTTGTTTTATTCCCCTTCTACTTCTCTGTAGGGTAAGACAGAATTTCATTCCCCTCTGAGTATACTTGTTTTTCCATTTCTGAGCCAGTTACAATGAGATTAAAGTTTAAGCTTTGCCCATCACCACCCTTATCCTCCCCTCTATATAATGATTTTTATGCCTCTTTATGTTATATAATTTACCCTGTTCTTTTGGTGTTTATCTTTTGGTGTTTATCTGCCACTCAGCTCTCACATGTGGTACCAAGAAACTATAGCATGTGCAGGTCTTGGCAGATGGGTTAAAACAGGTTGAGGGAAAGCAATAGGCATCAAACCTATCTGTGAGTTGGAAGGAGGTTTTGCATCCCAGGTATGTGAAGACCTCACATGGTAGAATGGGTAGATGAGTTCCAGTGGCCATGAAGGCAGCAGAAGCAGATTCAGTGGAGTACTTAGAGCTTGGTTAGACACTGAAGAAGCCAAGGTCATTCACTGCATCCTAAGCCACTGCCAGTTGTCCTGACTTTTGTTTTGCCACTCTACTTGGATGATCATGGAAGAGAGAGTAAGGCCAATGACTTTGTGCAATGCTACCTCACTTAAATCCAATTCAAAAGACATTAATCTAGTGATGCTATTTTGGTCCCCTTTGAGCTTACTTCTTTGGGTCTTCAGGAGCTGTGGCTGGACCTACATTTCTATGGAGTTGCTTCCTAGGATCATGTCTGAGACATGAGGTTAGAAACAGGGCTGTTCCTAAGGGATCAGGATCTGAAGCTGGATCCAAAGTGCTTAATTATCATATCAATTTTGAATTCTTAGAGCAAAGCCCAAACTGTCCCTCCTTCTCTCTCTCTCTCTCTCTCTCTCTCTCTCTCTCTCTCTCTCTCTCTCTCTGTCTGTCTCTCTCTCTCTCTCTCTCTCTCTCTCTCTCTCTCT
>NC_058131.1:14751912-14813451 GCF_016433145.1 Gracilinanus agilis | reverse complement strand
ATATATAATAATATTATAATAAATATGTATTAAATGAATATATAAAATATAATGAAATAAAATAAACAATATATTGCATTGTCATTCTCCTTTTCCAATCTCAAACTAATTAGTTGTTCCATGTCCAGCTCTAACTGCTTTCTCAGCCTTCATCTAGGTTCCTCAAGGTCCAAGGAAGATGATCTGATACTCCCAATCTCTTTGAGATCTGGCCACATTTTGTTGTGTCCATCTAGGCTTGGCTCTAGGGTAGTTAATGAGGCACAAGTAAATATTTCCCCCTTGCTTTCCCCATAATCCAGTGAATGCTGGCAACATGGTTTCTGGTTTCTCTGCCTCTTTGGTTCACATATTGCTGAAGCCTAGCTTCTATCTACAGCCTTCCTCTGACATCTTTCCTTGCTCTTCCTCATCCCTTCTTGCCCTAACTAAAATGTGTTTAGTGCAAGTGAATTAAGTGAGCCTTCGAGTAAGATTAGCAGCAGCCTCTGACTCAAGGGTGGCCACTTTTACACGGCTCCTTGAAAAACGATGCTTCTGTTGAGGCAGCGTTTCCTGGGGAGGGCTCAGGGAAAGATTCAATTTCAGAGATAAATGAGGGGCATCATGACTTAAAAACCAGCTTCTCCTCAGCAAGAGGCAGCAGGCATGAATCATGGAGACTAGGGTGCATGCTGGAGGCAGCCTGGGCTCCCTCATCCACTGCCAAGTTTATAGATTGTAATCTCTCCTTGGGTTATTCATGAATCCTTGGAGAACAAATGTCTGGAACTCACCCTTCCCCCCTCCCTCACCCCCAAGGGGAGCTCAGGCTGGAGAGTACCTGAGCGGAAGGGCTCTGAGATTTCACTTTATCAAGGCAAGAGTAGGTACCATTGCTGTGTTGAAACACCCAGGGCTTTCAGTGGGCTCTCTGGCTGCTAATGAGCACATTCTCCCAGGGTGATAACAGATAAAGGCTCATCACATATCCAAATATGATGTGATGTGTATGTGTGGACTTTAATGCTGGAATATTCTCAAGTCAAAACTGCTTACCTTGGTTCAGTTGGGTAACCCATTGGAAAATCATCTCTGTGCATGTGTGTCTCTGTGTTTGTGTGAGGAAGAGAAATGCAGAGGCAGAGAAAGAAGAGAAAACAAAAGCTATGATTGAGAAAATGGAGGGAGGAGAATAAGAATGAAGAAGAGAGAAGTGAGATAGAGAGAAGAGACAGAAAGAAAAGAGAGATAGAATGGGAAGAGACAAAGATATAAAGGAGATACTATTTAATAGCAAGAGAGAGAAAAGAGAAGAAAACAACAGGGAAAGAGAGAGTGTGAGGGGCTGAGGGGGAGAGAGTGGTGTAAGAGAGATGCTGAGGAGAGAAGGAAAGAGGAATGATAATGTTGATTTTGGAAACTGGCTGACTTTTAAGGCTAAAGATTTATTTTTACCTCCTGGTAAATACTGACAAAGAGTAGATCCTGTTTCATTATCAAAAAAAAATCTACAAAGAGTAAATCTTGTTTCATTATTTAAAAAAAAAGACCATATCCTATAGGGTCAAGGCTAGAGCAATAACTAGAAAATTTGACTCCCAGGACAAGTAGCATGAAATGTGCCCTAAAATAAACGTTTGAAGGTAAAGTTTCTATGGATACTCCAATGCTGCTTCTATGGAGGCTTCTACCAGATGTGTGTGGGTGTGGTGATAAAGGAGGACCTCTGGAAGATGCTTCCCAAAAGGGGAGCAGGCAACATCTGGTAGTTTTCTGTCTCCATTATTTTCAATATCAAGCCATTAAACTCAGTTGTTTGTGCACTGCCTGAAGGACCATCGAAGCTTTAAATACTGTATCAGTTTCAGTGCACTGATCACAGCCCTGTTGACTCATCTTATTTATTAAACTTCAGCTATGTGCCAGACTTTGTTTTAGGAGCTGGAGATCAAAAAAACAGACACAAAAGAGTGCTTGTCCTCAGGGCGCTTACAGTCTAGCCAGGGGACACAGTGCGGGCTTACGAAGGTCTAGGCAAAGGACAAAACCAATCTGTATTGTTGTAGTTGGTGACGGTTCTGTCCTTGTTAAACCCCCTTAGTATGTAGCTAGACAGATGACAATTAAAGAAGGGGAGGAGCAGTGCTCAGAACAAAGCAGGATTGCAATAGCTCAAAAAAAAAAAAGCACAAGACCCTCAAATTCGGAGACTTCATCTCAAATATTCATACCAGTAATTTGTGCCCCAATTATTGTGTGGAAAAATCTTCTGAGCTCATATTGGTCCAATCAGCCACAATTGGACACACTGTACATTGACCTCAACAAAGTGATGTCATTTGAGCCTCTTCTTCAAAGGTCAACAACCAATCAGGTGACATGGTGGAAATAGTGTTGGACTTAGAGACAGGAAGAACTGGGTTCAAATCTAGTTGAGTACAGATGTTCCCTGAGTGATTCTGGGTGAATAACTTCACCTCTGTTTCTCTCAGTTTCTTCATCTGCCAAATAATAATAAATTACCTCCCAGGGTTGTTGTGAGGGTAAAATGAAATAATATTGATAAAGCACTTTGCAAAATATAAAGCCCTATGAAAATGTTAGCTATTGGGGGCAGCTGGGTAGCAGAGTAGACTGAGAACCAGGACTAGAGAACAGGAGGTTCTGGGTTCAAATCTGATCTCAGACACTTCCTAGCTGGGTGACTCTGGGCCAATCACTTAACCCCCATTACCTAGCCCTTATCACTCTTCTGCCTTGGAACCAATAAATAGTATTGATTCTAAGGCAGAAGGTAAGGATTTAAAAATGTAAACTACTATTATTATTAACGATATACTTGGTGCTGGGGACAGAGAAACAGAAATGAAACAATCCCTGTTCTCAGTTATCTTCCAGTCAAGTCAGAGGAAATGATGCATGCATGTGTAGATCCAGACAAAACATGCAAAATCAATCATCAATCATTTTAGGTATTTTCAATTTCCTGTGATGTTCTGGGCTGTGAGCTTGCTTCTGAGGGTACAAAGACAATCTTTATAGACAAAGACAGCCTGAGCTATGCTGATCTATTCCCACACAAGCTAATTTCCCCATTCTCCTCACTTTTAAATACTTTTCATTTGTGATTCTGCATGAATCAATTGACCCAGACCCCACGAATGAAATTGGGATGTTGGCTTCTCTCTGAAAATCGAAGTTCCATATTAGCTTTGTAAATAATTGTGCCAAACTGGACCCACAAAAGCAGACCCTGAGAGTTATGATATGAACTAGCAAGCCAGAATCATTAGCATCATGCCTGGGAAGAAGAGGTCTAGGTGTGGATGACCCAGACTTTAGTTTCAACTCCATTAGTAATTGATTGTGTGGCTGACAGCAACTGACAGCAACTCTCTAGGCTAAATTTCCTTTCCCATTAAATGAAAATAATATTTAGATCTTAGGAATTAAAGAGACTTCAGCAATCACCTAATTGAGGAGTCCTTATGTGTGTGTGTATGTGTGTGTGTGTGTGTGTGTGTATGTGTGTGTATGAGTGTGTGTCTGTGTAAAGGACCCTACTGGTAGCCTGGATTAAGCTTTGGATTTAGGGTGGACCCCTTAGAGTAATTTTTTTAAAGAAAATAAAATGTATAGGATTTAAAAACCTCCAATGATTTAAAATCAGTTGTAAAAATAGGCAGACTAAAATCATAAGTTTCTGAAAGATGAAATTGACTCTGGGATAATTTCATTGATATGTAATGATGTACCATTATTATCATTAATATTAAGAAGAACAAAGAGGACGTAGTGGACAAGGAGCCCTGTCAAGATAGATAGATCACATTGTTCTTCAGGTTTTTCAGTTGTATCCAACTTTTTATGACCCCATTTGAGGCTGTCTTTGTAAAGATACTGCAGTGGTTTGACAATTCCTTCTCCAGCTCATTTACAGATGAGGAAACCAAGGAAAAGAGGATTAAGGAATTTGGCTGGAGTTACACACCTCATAAATTTCTGAGGTCAGATTTGAATTCAGGTGGAGCACTCTATCTTTTATATCATCTAGGTGTTATAAAACATGAGTTTGGCATGAAACTATGCATGCTCTAAGTGCCAGGGATACAATTATAGGCAAGTGAGATGATCCTTGACTTCAGGTAGTTTATATACTGATGAGAGAAGATTGCATATAAAAGAGAGCTGTAAAAAAATTCATGGTGGGATGAGATGGGGGAAGAACACATGCATGTTTGGAATTGTGACTGAGAAATATCATAGAGGCTTATTCCAGGAAATATAAAGGAAAACTTAGAACCATAGTTTAAGGAGTTAGGAAATACATGTCCCACCTCTGATATTTGCTGGCTTTGAGCCAATGAACAATTCACTTCATTTCTTCTTGCCCTCAAACAACTGTCAGAGGATGAGAAGCTCTTCCAAAACTCTCATTTTACAGATGAGGAAACTGAGGTAAAGAGAGATTTGGTGACTTTCTCTAGGGTGAACAGCTAGACATGGAATTTGAACTTGGGTGTCAACTCATGTCTTCCTGACTGTCCAGTGAGTCATATCATCTCTCAATACTTTTAAAGTTTTGGAGAAGATGCTAACCTGGTAGAAAGAACTTTTCCAATTGGTGTTCCCTCTTCAAATGAGTTTATAAACCTAATCCAAAACCCAAGAAGAAGAATAATACCCAACATATATAATACTTTATGGTTTTTACAACCATTATCTAAAGAAAGAAGAGATCTCAGAGGTCACCTAGTCCAAGCTACCTCGGTTTTTTTAAAACAAATGTGGCAAAGGTCAAATGACTTGCCATAGTCACTCAGCTAGTAAGTATGAGAAAAAGAATTGAAACCAAGTTTCTCTCCATTCATACCCAAAACTCTATCCACTGAAGAAGAGGTGCTATCATTTCTCTTATTTTATAGATAAGGAAACAAACTCAGAGAATTTTCCAGGGTTAAATACTGTCATTGTGGGCTGGATTTGAACCTAGGTTTTCCTGAACACTCCTAACACTCTTAATAATGTTTTGTCATTTTCAGTTGTGTCCAACCCTTCATGATCACTTGTTTGCTTGCTTGTTTTGAAAAGATACTGAAGCGGTTTGCCATTTTCTTCACCAGCTCATTTAAGAGATGAGGAAAATGAGGCAGATTGGGTTAAGTGACTTGCTCAGGGTCACACAGCTAATAACTGTCTGAGGCTAGATTTCAACTCAGGTCTTCCTGACTCCAGACCCTGCACTCTATCCACTGTATCTCCTAGCTGCTCCTCCTAACCTATCACATTGGGTTTAATATGAGTGTTGTTTGGACTGAACAATCATTTTACATATGAAGAGACTGAGGCTTACAGAAATTTCCTGTAGTCAAATAATTAGCAATAAAATTGAGTTTCCTTCAGTCACAAAATTAGCAGTAGAGTGGAATGTGAACCCAGATCTCTCATAATTTCAGTCATTCTCACACTGATTTCCATATAGTCATGGGTGGTTTTGCCTACTAATACATTCTTTAGGTTACAAATACCTTTGATCACTAGCCTCCTTTAAAATTAATTCTATTTGGAACCAGCAGGGAACATCTACATAATACAATGAAGGCTCACTTCATGTAAAATTCAGCCTCTGAAGAAAGATGATTGCTTCAGACATCTTTTCACCAAAGAACATCTAAGTCATAAAATATACATTAGATGCCAAACATTATTATAAGAAAAATTTCTCCACTAAGTGATGCATTTGGCTGTCATGTCAAACTAAATGATCCTGAAGTGTCAGAGGATGATCCAAGGTGAATTAATATTCAGTATATGTTTTTCTCAGATAGCTCATCTTCTATAATTAGTTCCTTAGAACAGCATATATTCATGCCATTCTTAAAAACACACAGACACAAATTCTGGGAAAAGATTATAAAGATGTTCAGTTCCCTCATCTTTGAGTAATTAATGCTGAACTGGGAATCCAAATGTCCTGAGATTATGGAGTTTTTCTACATATAAGGAGTAAACAGAGAAGCTGTATATGCCACATTTAGTTAATCCTGTCCTTAGAAAGATGGTCTTCTTTTTTGACACTCAAAGAGATGCCTGCTGGTATAAGGGAATATTTGTAAAGTGCTCACCATGATGCCTGGCAAATTGCAAGTGTGATATAAATATTGTTGCTGCTACTGCTTCTTTTCTGTGGTGGTGGTGGAGGTTGTCGTTGTTGCTGTTTGCTGTTGTTGTTGTTTGTTGTTTGCTGTTGTTGTTGTTGTTGTTGTCGTCGTCGTCGTCGTCATCGTCTCTTTGTGAATGATTTCACAAAATATCCTGAAAACAAAGGTTGATTTTTTTCAACATTTTCCTGGTGACTTGGATGTCTCAAAGTCATGTAATACTCCAGTCTCTTAGCAGTTGAAATAGAGAATCAGGCAATGGAAAGGGGCATATTGAATGAATTAACTGAGGAGAAGCAGTGTCAAGGATATTACCAAAGGAATATATCATTGATTTCAGAGTAGACAAAAATTTCCTTCAAACTGGAGCTGTTCTAAAGTGTTATGGACTGCTTTGGGAAGCAAGGACTGCTCCACTGGAGGTCTTTAAGCAAAGACTAGAAGACCTTTTGTACCATTGTTCTGTATGTCTCTTTTCAATTGGAATGGTGGTTATACCCAATGTCCATTAAACTTCCAGTGATTCAAAAATAATTTGAGTCTAATGAGGGAGTTGGTTTCATCACACCCACAAAAATGAAAAAACTCAATCTCTGATTGGTTCTCTTGCCTTGAAACACAATGATAAGGAGGCAGCTGGGTGTCTCAGTGGATTGAGAGCTAGGCCTAGAGAAGAGAGGTCCTAGGTTCAAATCTTGCCTCAGACACTTCCTAGCTGTGTGACCCTGGGCAAGTCACTTAACTCCCATTGCCTAGCCCTTACCACTCTTCTGCCTTGGAGCTAATACAATGTATTGACTCCAAAACAGAAGGTAAGGGTTTAAAAAGAACAACACCGTGATAAGCATGATCAATCAGACTTCTGTGAAGAGATATAAAGATCAGCTGGCAAAGTGATGAAGCAGAGAAATTCTAAGAGAGACTAGTTTAAATACCAGCAAATATCTTTGAGTAAGTCTTGAACCTCTGTAAATCCATTCAAGTGGACAAAAGGAAGACAAGGAAATGATGAAAAATATTATTCTTGATTCAAAGAGACTAGAGATCAAAGACAAATACTATTTCCAAATCTTTATGACAGTATTGTAAATATCTTTTCTTAGACTGTGGAAAGAACACTCACTATTTACATTTTAGTGTACATGAGTAAAAAGGTTTTATTTCATCCATAGTTACAAATCAAAAGAGGAAGAAATACTAATCGAAAAACAGGGAAATGAAATTATATGAGGCAAAGAGGCCTCTGAATAATTCATTTCTCAAATACTTCTGATATATAGAAAATATCCAGTGATGCTGGGTTTTTCAACCAATCAATTATGAGCTTTGGGAGAAGTGTGTTGTGTTTTAGGATAGAGGTCAGAAATTTTCTAATCTGACAGTTTGTCATTAATTTCAATGTTTTAAGATATGCAGCCTAAGTCTTTTCCAAGAAGTTGGGGGGAGGAAAAAGGAGGAGGAGGAGGAGAAGGAGGAATAAAAGGAGGAGGAGAAAGAGAAGAAGGAGGAAAGAAGGAGAAGGAGAAGGAAAAGGAGGAGGAGAAGAAGGAGGAAAAGGAGGAGGAGAAGAAGGAGGAAGAGAAGGAGGAGAAGTTGAAGGAAGAGGAGGAGGAAGAAGAGGAAAAAAAGGAGAAGGAGGAGGAGGAAGAGGAGGATTAAGAGAAGGAGGAAAACGAAGAAAAAGCAAATTCACTTCCACTGTCACATATGAAGAAGACCATTGAGAAACATCACCAAGTCATGAAGTTGCATCTTAAAAGAAAGAAATTACTATTTACCAAAGCAGTCACATCTGAATTTGCACTCTATATATAGACATTTTTGCTGATTACAAGAAAAGTGAAAATCAAAACAACAGAAGATAAAAAGAGAAGACATTGTCTCATATTGGCATATTTATGTGGCATCATCTTTGGGATCATTCAATTAATTTCTACTTGCACTGGTGGGTTATGGTCTCCAATGATCTGGTGATCACTGCTTCCAGGGTTCTATGAGGTAACAATGAGTGACTGAATTCTTAGCACTTTTCCATACTCTCCAATAACATGGTGTAAGAGGCATACAGTTAAAAGTAGGTGTGTAAGCAGGCTAAGAAAAGCCTTACCTGGAGGTCATGGACATTCTGAATGCAATGCAGGGGAAGGAGGAAGGAGCTTGTGCCTGAGATGGACTCTATGGTGGTTGGCACAAACTGTTGCTGACCCAGGGAGATCTCAGAGCTAGGGGAGTTGTATCCAGATTCCCTGGGATACTGAGAGTGGTGAAGGCTTACAGCAGAAGACATCAGACCTGCAGAACAGCACCAAGTAGGGAAGTGGTTTGTGATCTGGTGGACAGCATTGCAAACTTTCTCTCCCTACCTGGATACCTTGGATCACCTGTTCTGGTGGAGTTGACTCCTGGCATCCTGAAACCATCCCTGGATTAGCTGTGAGATCCCAAGTAAAACCACTCTCAGGTCCTCAGCTAAGATGACCAAACCTGGCTGGAACCAGGTTGGGGGGAACTTTTCCCTTGTGACTCCAGTACAGCTTTCTTTGGGCCCTGTCTTGCTTAGATCATAGGAAAGTGTAGTCAAGTCCTTCCCCTGCACCTGTGGTTTGCCCTTAGCTTTTAAGTGTAGTAAACCCTATTCCCATCCTTAATCTTAGTTTGTCCTTGATTAAATGTGTTGTCTTAACTTATAAACTCCTGCCTTTACTTTGCTGATTATCATAGGCCTAGACTTGGAGCTTCAGAGTGGCAGTTGGACCTAACAGCCAATTCAGTAACAGACACCCCTTTGCTGTTAAACTTTAGTCTCCCTACTTGTGGGCCCCTTCCCGTCATTCCTGTCTCTCACACCCACCTGGACCCATATTTACTGTTTAAGGCACCTTTCCCTGGTTTCTCCCTTAATAATGGTCATTCAAGAACAAGGAAGGAGGAGAGATAGGAGGGAAGGGAAGAGAGATACAGATAGACAGATACACAGAGACAGAGACAGACAGAGACATAGAGACACATATACAAAGAGAGTCCATCTCAGAAGTTTGGTTCCAAATTTCCAAATTGGAAAATTCTAAACTGGGACTAGGGATCTCCAACTACTAGACCAGTTTGCTACTTGACCAAGCTCACTGGGGGAATAACTGATATTTTAAAAACTCGATTCAGAGGTGTGTCTGATTTTATCAGCTTATCACAAGATAAATTCCTGTGAAATAGCATACAATGTCTAATGACTTATAATCCTCTGTAGTTGAAGAGTTATTAATGAATTTGTTAACACCTAGTTACACATCAATGATTCATTCCATTTGAGGAGTCTAGCCTTCTCTGATTATGGTTAGTGCAATCAGGGAATGGTAGAATGAGAAAGTGGAAGTATCCAATCTCTACATCTTAAAAGATGTAGACTACAAAAAAGTGGAAAAGAAGCAAAAGTAAAGATGTAAAGCAAACTCTATTACCATTTTAAAGATTATTTTGAGGAATCATGGAATTTGGTTCTTCATTTTCATTAAAATGAGGAAATTCCTCTACTTCCTCTGGCAAATCATTTCTAATATATGGCTTTTTCAAATTATTATTGATGTATTTTCTTTTATCATCTTCATTCACAAGGATATCTCTCTCCTTCCTATCTTCAGAGCTATCCCTTGCAATGAACAGTATAAAAGAAATTTAAAAAAATTCAACAATATTAAGTGAGTAAATAAGCAAAGCTGTCAAACCTGTGCAAGCAAAGGAAGATGAATTTTCTTATGTTTTCTGCTACCAAGCTTAATCATTACAACTACAATTCATTCAGATTTGTTGTCATTTCCCAGGTTCCTTTCTGTAGTCCATCTTATGATCTTCAGGAATTACCTAGAACATGGAATTATTAATTTACTTGCCAATGGGCATATATCTGGCATATATTAGAATCAGGACAAAGTTCTTTCTTGACTCTATATCTTGTCCTCTGGTCATTATTCCATGTCACTTTTTAAAGACTGTCAACCAATATGAATCAGTTGTCACACCAAGGGAGTCAAAAGAACCCAGAAAATACCTTGAACAGGATGACATCCTAAGGAACAAAGTATAATATTCTAAAGTTTTGCTGATTTACAGTATGAGCTCATTTACAAAATATATTGAAGGAAGATTAAATACAGTAATAATTAAAGAAATCAAAAATAAATCATTGGGAAAGTTAGCTTGGAAAGAGTTTGTCATGAGTCTTAGCTAAGCCAGATCATTTCAAGAACTTTGGTAGATGAACTTATTGGGAACATATTAAATGGATGTGGAACAGAACCAATCAGCTGGCATCCTATAGTGGCCTATTCTCATCTATGATGCCTGTGTAAGCATCACATGTGAACTCTCCCTTCTCAGTGTTCAGCAAATTAAAAAAAAATGTATTCTATGTATTATTTAGGATTTCATAAAGGTGGTGAATAACTTACTGTCAGAAATAGTAGCTGAATTTGTTCAAGTAACTACAGAAAGAATTTTTGTTGGAGAGATATTTTTTATAGGCAATAGGAAGAACACTAGATTTGGAGTCAACAACTAGGTTTAAATCCTGCCTCTAACTTGCTCCTTGGGGTAAACTGGGGTAAACCCTTTCATCTTTCTGGGTCTTTGTTTCCTCATCTTTAAAATAAGAAAGTTGTCCTACATGACACCTCAGGTTCTTGCTAGCTCTAGTGCCATGGTTTTGAAAGAGGGGAGATTGCAAGATACTAGAAAGACTTATTAGAGAACATTACTCAGAAGAAAGGCAAGTTTACAAAAAGTGACATACTACCAACCCATATTCTTGCTTTATTATTCCTATAAAACTCATAGAAGAATATGTTTTCTGCATACAATGAAGGCAACCTTGGCTGAAAATAGAATAAGGTAACTGACTTTTGCAGATGATTTTTGATTATAGACCTTGTCTCCAGTTACCCAACTGACTGACTGGTATAGAAAACATGAAGATTCTATTGCGAATTTTAAGAAACATTTTTAGGTAGATCAAATGGAACCTTATAGGCTTTTCTCAAAAGTAGAATTATAAAATCAGAGAACTTTAAGAAATTTCAGAGGCCATTACAGTCCAACTAATAATCACAAAGGAGTCCTAAGTACCATATCCTCTATAGAACTCATTTATAATACTTTAATCAATTGTGTACACCACATTTAAGACCATGAATAATGGAGTACTATAATTTCAGAAGAAATGAATTGGTTTGATCCATCTGTCTAGTGGTCCATTCACAACTCCATTCAATAAAAACTTATTAGACTTTACTATGTCCATTTATATATCCATCTCTTGTTTTTTTGTTTTGGCTGTGACTATAATGGAAACTCCCTTTTCCAAGACAGATCACCCCCTGCTCCTGTGATGAACCAAAAATAATCCTTACTCTCAAGAAGATTGCTCTCTAGTAGGGGAGAAAGATATACTCATAAGTGACTGCAATAACCCTAGCTACAAATTATGGTACTTTTATGTTTACAAAGCATTTTTCACATATCTCAGTCATACAACAATCCTGTAAGGTAGGTGTTATTATTATTCCTTTTTAAAAATGAGGAAATGAATACTGAGAGAGTTGAGGTGACTTGCTTAAGGTTAAAAATCTAATAAATGTCTGAAGCCAGATTTAAATTTAGATGTTCTTGATTGGAAATTAAGAACATGTAGGAAGTAACATTAGAATATTACAAAAACTCACATCCATCAGACTAGCTAATATGACAAAAAAAGAAAAATGATAAATATTGGAGGGAATATGGAAAAATTGGGACACTAATACATTATTGGTAGAGCTGCAAACTGATATAACCATTCTGGAGAGCAATCTGGAAGCATGCCTAAAGGGTCATAAAACTGTGTATATCTTTTGACCCAACAATACCACTCCTATGTCTATATGCCAAAATGATTAAAGATGGGGGAAAGAGCCTACCTGTACAAAAAATCAGAGGAATTATTTTTGTGGTGGCAAAGAATTGGAAACTGAAGAGATATCAATCAATTTTGTAATTGCTGAACAAATTACAAAATATTATTGCAATGAAATTCTATTTTTGTGTCATAAGAAATAATAAACAAGATGATCACAAAAATTCTGGAAAGACATGCAAAGTGATGCAAAGTGAAGTGAGCAGAACCAAGAGAATGTTGTATGCAGTGACAACAATAATATATGATGATCAACTGTGAATGTATTAACTCTTATCAACAAGGCAAGAATACAGGGCAACTCCAAAAGGGATTCAGAACATCAACAAAAAGATAGCCACTCACAGAAGGAACAGATGGAGTCTGAATGCAAATTGAAACATACCATTCTTTATTTTCTTCACGAGATTTTCTGTAGTATAAGCAATATGTGTTTTTTTTCAAAATACTCAAAACATGGAAACATATATTATATGATAATATATGTAGAACCTATATCATATGATCTGCCTTCTTGGGGAGGTGGGTAAAGTGAAAAGGAGAGAGAGAAGCATGAATTACAAAATGTCAGAAAGTAAATAATAAAAAAAAATATTGGCACGTAATCTGGAAAAAAAATAAAATTTAGCATAATAAAAGAATTACAAAAAAAGGAGCCCTTGGAATTCAGTAAAGGCACTCACCCTTATGCTGAGATAGTGCAGTGTTCTGTTCATGGGTAAGTTTCTGCTAAACTGGTTCTTATTAATACTGAGGATAGTTCTGTGATAGGCCAATTTAAGGTAGGGATTATTCCTGTCTTTTGGGGGAAGCCCTATGAAGGTACCTTGGTATGAAGGAAGGGGATGGATGGAAAAAGAGCTGGGTCCCAGCCATCCTCTCAAGTATTTAAGAGATAATGTGGGATCTGTGGTTGAAAGCTGGCCTTGGCAGACACAGGAATATGGGACTAGACGCTTTGAATTGGGCATGTGATATCAGAATTATGTTTTGTTTCCACTTCTCTCATTCACTGAGCTCAGGGGGGTATCTCTTTCTCAGCTCTCTGACCAAGCATTCCTTACTTTCAGATCTCTAAAATGCAAGATTTTTAGAACCAAAAGGGATTCTAATCTCAGGAGCTACCATTTAATCCAATCTGTTCATGAAAGAACCTCTTCTCCCTGTCTTTTTCAACAAGTGGTCATATGGGCTCCCCAGTCATAGGATCACCAAATTAGATCTGGAGGGAGCTCAAGGGGCATCCACTCCAAATTCATCATTTTATATGTAACAAAATTGAGACCCAAAGGATTGAGTGACTTCATAGGATTCTATATCCATAGCCAGAAATGAGCAAAGAGGCCATACAGTCCACTGTTCTCATTTTAAAGCATTTGAGGTTATTGTTCAGTCATTATCATTATGTCCAACTCTTTGTGACCCCATTTGGGGTTTTCTTGGCAAAGATCCTTGAATGGTTTGCCATTTCCTTCTTAAGTTCATTTTACGTATGAAGAAACTAAGACAAACAGGGTTGAATGACTTTCCCAGGGTCACACAGCTAGTAAGTGTTTGAGACTGAATTTGACCTTAGGTCTTCCAGACTCCAAGCTCTGCACTCCACTATATCACCTAGCTTCCCTAAAACACTGGAAACAGAGGCCTAACAAAGTTAAGGGAGTTATCAGAGGGAATCTAAGGAGTATAGGGGAGAGAGAGGATTCAAACCCAGATCTTCTGACACTCCTCCTGAGCCTGTCCTCTCCCAATACCATGATGCTACTCTGAGAATCTCTAGTGAAGGAAGGTCCACAACCTTTGAGGCAGCCCACTCCACCTTTTGACAGCTATCATTATTGGGAAATTTTGCCTTCAGTCAAGGTCATGCTGAAGAGACAAATCTGTCTTCCTCCCTCTCATATTTCAACCTTTTTATCTCCTAAATATTTTGGGTTAACAGTTCCTCACTCAAGGGGGCAGCTGGGTAGCTCAGTGGATGGAGAGTCAGGCCTAGAGATGGGAGGTTCTAGGTTCAAATCTGGCCTCTGACACTTCCCAGATGTGTGGCCCTGGGCAAGTCACTTGACCCCCATTGCCTACCCTTACCACTCTTCTGCCTTGGAGCCAATACACAGTATTGACTCCAAGATGGAAGGTGAGGGTTTAAAAAAAAAACAATTCGTCACTCTTCTAAAAGCATTGTGTCCCCACCAAGTCCTTTTCCTTTCAGTGGAGAGTCATCAGGATCAGCCCTAGCTCTGCAGTCTGTATCTCCATGGGACCTGCCAGCTTTGCTTCCCAGAGCTCCCAGAGTTGGCTCAATGCCTGTCTCCATATATTTATGACAGTAGCTGAAAAAATGCTGTGGGTCTGGAACTTGAAGTTCTCAACCTTTCTGTTTGGAGTTGAAGCAATGAAACCCATTCAGCTGAATAATAAAAAGAGCACATTGCTTTTTTGAGATAAAAGTGATTTCAAGGAAGACTGAGTAACTGGCTGGCAGTGGTGGGGCTGTTTTGATTAAGAGCATCCCTCAGACAGCCTATTGGTATATCTCCTAATCCACCTGTGATTTGGATGAAAATTCAACCCGTAGTCAACAATTCCATTTAATAAGCACTTATTAAGTGTCTACGTTGTGAGAGGCAGCATAACATAATGTATAGAGGGCTGGTCTCAGACCAAGGAATACATGGGTTGAAGTCCTGTGGTATCAGGTCTGGGGCACATAACTTAACCTCAGTGCTCCAGGGCTCAGAGTCTAGACCAGTATTTTAAAAATAAGATGCCAAACTAAACTGATAGAGAAAGTTTCCCGTAGACCAAATTACATGTCTAGAATTTAACAGCACCGACTTATTAAAGATACAGAGATTAAAACAAAATAGTCCTTCCCCCTTTGGGGTTTCCATTCTACTGGAGGGCAGTAATAATATGTGCCCAACAATTCTAGTATAACAACTAAGCGACACAATATTTTCCAAAGTTGGCTCTCAGCTGCTCAATGGAATATGTCCTCATAAGTGGATAATTATACCATGACTGAGTGATTGAAGGGGATGGGAAGTAGAGATAGAAATATTCTTCATCCCCTCCCAGTCCACAACTGAGTCCTCTAAGTTTTAACTGTGCCCCATCTACAGAACTGTGTGTTTCAACATGGGCACAGGGGGAGGGGGTAGAGTTTATTTTCTCATCCATTCACTAGGTGTTTCATGAGTGATGTCAATTGCCTTCAATTAATGTCTTGTTGATGGATCATAGGAAGATTCCTTAATGCATACTCACCCCTCCCACCCATACACAGTACCATGAGGGTCAGATTAATTTGAAAAGAAGAACATTGGATTTAGGGGGAAGATCTGGGTTCTAATCTTGACTCTGCTACTGATACAACGTAAACCCAACTCCAGGATACAAACCTATACAAAGCAGGTATGACGATGCATGGATTTGCATCCTGGAGTTGGAACTACATTCCATCAATAAGCAATGAGATGAAAATCTAAAAATAGAATCCCTCACATATTGCATATTACTGACCTATCTGTGGAACATATAAGCAGAACACAGGTTCTGCTAACTGCAAATGAAGTTTTTTTGTTTCTCTTCCTTAAGAGGTTTTGACATTATATGGGGACCTTACTCAAGACCGACTTTGAGCTAGGTAAGAGGCTATGGGCTCATGTTGTTTTAGATCTTTCAGAGGAGAACCCGACATCTGTAAACATAGAAAGTTAGGCTGGTAAAAAAAAGACTCATGAGGGACTGGGTGCTTCATAATTAGGTGCAAATGGTAGAAGTTGCAAAAAGTAGGTGTTAAGCTTAATGTAATTGGTTTTTATTGGTGTTAATTAGTATTATTATTGATATTAATTGGAATTATATTTCTTAAGGTTTTCGTTGTTGCTGTTGATCAGTTATTTCCGTTGTGTCCAACTCTTCGTGGCTCCATTTACAGTTTTCTTGGCAAAGATACTGGATTGGTTTCCATTTCCTTCAACAATATTTTCTAACACTTAGAGAATAATAATGGCTAATATTTACATTATATTTTAAGGTTTGCAAAATATTTCAGAAATATTACCTCATCTGATCCTCATAAGAACTCTGGGAGGTAGGTGTTATTGTTACCCCCATTTTACAGATGAGGAAACAGAAGCAGACAGAGGTTGTGACTTGATCAGGTTCACAGAGCTAATAAATGTATGAGGTTGAATTTGAACTTGGGTTTTTCTGACTCCAAATACAGGACTCTATTCTCTACACCGGTGATGGGCAAACTGTGACCTGTGGGCCAGATGCAGCCCCCTGAAATGTTCTATTGGGCTGCGAGACATCATTCCTCATCTGAAGAATACAACGAGTAGGATACAATACAATAGGAAACTTCAAAAGAGTTACCTTAGAAACAGACTGACAAAGGAGCATTTCCTTTCCTTTGGCCCCTCTTTAAAGAGTTTACCCATCACTGGTCTATACCATCTAACTACAGTGAGGCTGACCGAAAGAGGAATGGGTTACTTTCTCCTTTACTGGATATCTTCAGTTAGATCAGGGGTTCTTAATGTGTGTTTTTTTTGTGATATAGATCCTTTTACTACTCTGTTGAAGCCCGTGGACCCCTTTTCTGAATAATATTTTTAAATGGGATTAAAACAAACTACATGGGGGGGGGCAGCTGGGTAGCTCAGTGGAGTGAGAGTCAGGCCTAGAGACAGGAGGTCCTGGGTTCAAACCCGGCCTCAGCCACTTCCCAGCTGTGTGACCCTGGGCAAGTCACTTGACCCCCATTGCCCACCCTTACCAATCTTCCACCTGTGAGACAGTGCACCAAAGTACAGGGGTTGAAAAGAAAAAAAAAACAAACTACATGAGATTTCAAAGGAATGTAACTGCTCCAGAATGAATTTGCAAATATATAAATGCAATAAATATATTGTAAACATATATATATGTATATAAATGTATTGAGTATAATATCTATATAATTTATATGTATAGATATATTTAAGAGCATGAATCTAAATGAAGAATTTGAGAATTTGCAGCTGGATAGCCACTCATCCAGTGTGTTCCTGTAAGGGATTCTCTTTCAGGATTGTTTGTATTAAAAGGGTGGTGCCACTCTACCACCACAGAAACTGTGATCTTGTAAGTTTGGGGCTTGGCATCAGGAACGCCAGGGATGAAACCCGCCCTGACACTTACGGATGTGTTCACAATGGACAACTTGTTTAGCCTTTCTAGACTTTACCTCTGTGAGCTTATGAATGAATACCTGTAGTGCATATCTCACTAAATATTGTAGACTCAAAGAAAGTCATGCTCATTAGATCCTTTGAAGATTTGAAGGGGAAAAAAAGCTAGAAAAATAACATTATTATAAGAAATGATGACTTGGGAAGGGAGTATTGTCTTCCTCATTAGTCATCTCTAGTTAGAACTTGCCTTATTTTGCAGAGGATTCAAAGACTATCCTTTTGTACCACAGAAAGTTATGACTTGAATTTTGGGGCAAGAGGATGACAATTCAAGTTCTCCTCTTATTTCTCCATTGATCTGTCCTTGTCTTTCTTTTTCCCCTTTTTATCACAACTGCCATAATAAGGATAGGAGACTATAGTCTGATTGTTGAATTTGTCCCATTACTGAAACTCTGTAGAAGAAAGCAAGTCAGAGCTCAAACATGAGCTTGTAGAAGAGTTCATGTGTGTGGCACACACACACTCACAGCCACATGCAAACACGGCCTCAGCTGCTGGTCTCATGAACTCTACTTTTGCTATAATTCAAGCACCCGGTGTCTTTATATAGTAACACGGCCACGGCATAACTTGGCTGTTCATCCATCGTGAAATGATTTCAAAATTTGTAAGCATTACTGTGAATAGAAGGAGGCATCACTTTCTTGTTGATTGGGCAAATCCATTGGCTTCTGGGTGGATGGGAACATTTGACACAATAATGGAAGAGCTGCTCATGTTCCTGGCTCCCACTGGTGCTTTGGCACCAGACACACCGTGTTCCCAAGGAAGCAAAGTTTGTGGTTAGAAACACTTGAGAATTAATACCACTCGGCAGAGAAAATGCCTCTTCCCCACCTCCTTTAAGTCATCGTGTTTATTTCATCACCTAGAGGGATATGAACACTCAGAAAAACATGGTTTTCTCAATGCAAGCTAATTTGGCATTCATTTATTTATTCAGTAAGTGCTTATTAGGTACTTACTTCATATCAGGAATTAGAAGCAACAGCGGGCAGTAAATAATCAGCAAAAGAGGCAGGAAGACCTGAGTTAAAATCCTCCCTCTGACATATACATACGGCTTTATGATCCTGGCTGGATCAAACTTTCAGCCTCCTCTGGCCACTTTCTAAGAATAAGTTGAAGAGGGGACAGCTGGGTAGCTCAGTGGATTGAGAGTCAAGCCTAGAAAAGGGAGGTCCTAGGTTCAAATCCAGCCTCAGACACTTCCCAGCTGTGTGACCCTGGGCAAGTCACTTGACCCCCATTGCTTACCCTTACCACTCTTCCACCTAGGAGCCAATACACAGAAGTTAAGGGTTTTAAAAAAAAAGAATAAGTTGAAGAATGGGGTCTGATTTCCATTGGTGAAGGAGGCTTTCTTAATGGACACTCCCTATTCCAAAGATAAAATGTCTGGCCAAAAAAAATAACAAAAATGAGTGTCAGGAACCATTCTTGGTTGAGAGTACATAGTTAAAAACAGGCATCTTTGCCCTCAAGTAGTTTGTGTTTTAGAAGGAGATCAATAGGCTTGGATACTGCCACCTTCTCCCTTTCATGCTAGAACTAAAGCAAGGAGAAGCCACATTTCTTCCCCACCCATTCTTTTTTTTTATGTCAGTACAATTTTTAATAATTGTTCTCTGACATTTCAATGCATGTTCTCTCTCTCCTTCTTCCCTCCCTCCCCAAGAAGGCAGGTAATAGGTTATAGATTATACATATGTTATCATGCAATATATTTCCCATGTTCATCATGTGAAATAAAATGCATATCACTTAAACTACAGAAAAATTCATGGAGAAAGTAAAGTGAAGAGTGGTATGCTTTGATCTGCATTCGGACTCTTATCAGTTGCTTCTATGGTAGTGGGTGACATTTTCCATCAAGAGTCCTAGACCTTTGCCTCACTAATAATAGTTGTCATTCACAGTTGATAATCCTACACTATTGTTGTGGCTGTGTACAATATTCCCCTGGTTCTGCTTATTTGACTTTGTATCACTTCATAGAAGTCTTTCAAGGTTTTCTGGTGTTAATCTTGTTTGTTATTTCTTGTGGTACAATAATATTCCATTAAAATTGTATACCATATTTCTTTAAACCCTTACTTTCTGTCTTAGTAACAACTCTAAGACAGAAGTGAAAAGACTAGGCAAATATGGTTAAGTGACTTGACCAGTCATACATTTAGAGAATATCTGAGGTCAGATTTGAACTCTAGACCAAGAGCTCTATCCACTGTACCACCTACTCATTCCCCAGTTGATGGACATCACATCAATTTCCAGTTCTTTGCCACCACAAAAGGAGTTGCTAGAAATATTTTTGTACAAATAAATCCCTTTCCTCAATCTTTGATCTCTCTAGGACACAGACCTAGTAGTGGTATTATTGTGTCAAAAGATATACAGAGTTTTATGGCCCTTTGAGTATGGTTCCAAACTGCTTTCTATCAAGGTTGTTTTAATTTACTTTTCCCTAATAGTTATTTGGAGCATTTTTTCATATGACTAAATATAGTTTTAACTTCTTCATCAAAGAATTATCCATGCATATCCTTTGACAACTTGTCAATTGAGGAGTGCTTTGGATTCTTATGAATTTGACTCAGTTCTCTATATATTTGAGAAATGAGGCCTGAACACAGACACCTGCAATAATGATTCCCCCCCCCCCCAATTTGTTGTTTGCCTTTTAATCTTGATTGCATTGATTTTGTTTGTGGAAAACCTTTGTAGTTGATGTAATCACAGTTTACCTACTTTACATCTCCTTGTTCTTCTTGTTTCTCTACCTGGTTCTATTTGGAAACTCCACTCAATCACAATGCATTAACAGAATTGTTCAGTACTTAGAGAGGGTGGAATCCTACTTGGAGAGATAAGACACTGGCATCACTTCTCTGTGGGCAGAGTAACATCCATAGAGGCCTGCCTACTCCTGGGGGATTTCCCCTTTGGGTCTGCTAACATGTCTTCCTGGTTTTAGGAGGGTTTCTTCCAGAGGTTTCATGTGTCTGACTATAATGTCACCTTGTGTGGGCACATTGATCACTCAGGATCTCATGCTTTGCAGAGTGAACAAAGGTTATGGTCCTTATTTCGATACCTTCTGAGTTTCCTTTGAGGCTTTTTTGAGAAGACTTAGAATACTGATTTTTAAAAAGAAAAACTCCATGTGTTCCCAGGTAGATTAAATGTGGCCAGGTGACTTGGAAACCCTTCTGTCTATGGCATTATGGGATCCTGCTTCTTCTTGACCTTTCATGTGAGTTTGTGAACCTCCCTTGATAGCCACCCCTCTTGGGGCTGAAAGAGGGTAAATGGTCTTGTCTGTGTGTGTCCAAGAGAGCAGAAGTCTGAGCTTATCTGTGAGCAGCAGGAAGGCATTACAGAGCAGACCTGAACTAATCAGATTGCTGGGAGTGGATGCCATTGATGCGAAGTGGCCACAAGCCAGGCCAACTTATATGGGGAGCTCTGAGGATTTCTGGGTCTTTTTTTTTCATAAATAAAACCTGGGAAGCACAGTGGCTTTCTCTTTAGCTGGGAATCGTTCCTAGTTTGGGCAGTCTTTCTTCCTCTCCTCCTACATTCTTACTCTTAAACTTCCCAGCTACTTCCCGCAGATTGGAACATAGATGCTGTAGAACCCTTTATGGGACTTTCTTTGATTCTAATTCTTTCCCATTCCACTGTGTCCTCTTTGTTCCAAAATTCACATGCATCCAAAATTCCATTCAAACAAAAAGCAAACAGGTAAGTAGAGGTTCTTAAGGTAGAAGGGTCCATTTGGAGCACACTGATCTGAAGCTGAAATACTATCCAACCTGAGAAAAAAGGGACAAAGGAATAATTTATTAAGCACTTACTGTGTTCCGGGTTCTATTCTAAGTTCTTTTCAAACATGATCTCGTTAGATCCTCCCAACTCTGTGAGGTAGATGGTATTATTATTTTCAAGATGAGGACAAAGAGGCAGCCAGAAATCAAATGACTTGCTCAGGATCACACAGCTCATAAATGTGAGAGGCTAGCTTTGAAATTACATTTTTGCCTCTACAAAAAAGTATTGTTTCAAACATTTTGGTGCATACGAGAAGTCTCCTTGCAGTGATCTTTGGTTCAAGAGATGTGGACATATCTTAGCACAATTCCAAATTGTTTTCCTGATTCATTGGGCCAAAGGATGGCTTCATCTCCCTACTCCATCCCCTTTCTCTTTCTAGGCTCCATATATTCTCCTTTGCACGATAGTCAGGGCCAAGAAGAGGCAAAGCAAGAAGAAAAATCAGGACCTGACGGTCTCCTGTGTAAACACAGCTTAATATGAACTACAAAATTGCTTCAGTGCTGCCTTCAGAGTATATGTGGGATAATGATGGCAATGGTGATGATGATGGGGATAATAACCACTAATGGTGATGCTTATAAGTGGCATAGTTCATTATTCCTGAAATAAAATAACATCTAATGCCAAGAAACCTGAGCATATTCAAATGATCCAATTACATGATATATGTAAAGAAATTGGAATGAATAAATGAATGTATAAGTAAAACCTGATTTATTAACCACTTTCTACATGGCAAACACTGGGATGAAGTAGGAATGGGACTGTGAAATCAAAGACTTTCCTCTCCTTCAAGGAGCTTACATTCTGATGATGGGGGCAGAGGTAGTTCATATAGGGAAGGGTATTTGGGTTTGAAATGTATAAGGATGATGAGATAAATATGATTATCTGAAGTAGAAATGGACATGCCCATTTAATCATGGTTCAAGAAAAAGAAAGCCAGGGCAAACATGGAGGACATCTGGGCCAGCAGGAGAGGAAGTAGCCAGGGAGAAAGGTGAAGCATGGTTGAAGTCAACCTATACATTGTGGACCTTACCAAGGAGGAAGATTGGATCTCAGAAAGGCAGTTCTGGAAAGGAAAGGATTAATTTCTCCAGGGCAGGGGCTCTGATATGGTTGCCAGGTAGGTAGTCAAGCTGGTTGGTTGGATGAGTCAACTTTGAAAACCTTTTTTTTTCCCTTTTTTTGGACCAAGCCTTATTGGAATGAGAGCTGCCCAGTGAGGAACCTGTCTCTGCTCTGTAGATCAGCTCTGGCTTTGTCTTAGAGGACTACCTGGAGCACTAAGAGGTTGCTCAAGAGTCATAATTTGAACCCAAGTCTTCCTGACTTTGAGGCCAGTTCTCTTTCTATTATACCACACTGCCTCTAGGTACTTGATAGACTTCCCTTTAATTGCATAAAAGCAGGAATCTGGATGGCCTAAAGCTTCCCTCATTGACTGGGTTGACCTGTTTGGTTTCTTTATCTGAGGGTCACTGGACAGAGAGGCAACAAACAGGCTGGGGACCTTTGTTAGCTCCTGTTGATCCTTTTGACAGCCCGGCAGCAGGGGGGATCCCAGGAAGGCTTTAGACCTTCAACCTCCCGTTTTTTCCAGGGGTAATACTATTGACCATAAACTGCAAAGACTCCTTTATTTTGTCATAATGACCAGGAGGAGTGGCCACCCATATTGGTGGAGGAACTCCCACATGGCTATGGCCACAAAGCTGCAAAATGATGCAGTCACAAGGAGACAAAGTTTATAGGAAGCAGGAAAAGGTTCCTGGGTAAAGCCATCACACTGCTGGGCTCCATAATGACCCAGCAAACCCTGCCAGCCTGGGGAGCTCAGCACTGACTCGTTAATAAGCTGCTCAGTATGGCTGGTGGGGCTAGATTAGCACGGTGCCTGGGCAACCTAGACTAATGCTGGAGAAGCATGGGACACTGACTGGCCATGCTGTGTGTCATCTCTGGCTGCCCGGGGCCACATCTGTCAAGCTAGGATCATCTACCAGGGAAAGCAGATGTTGAATCATCTCCAAATGAAGTGAAGAGTGCATGGGGTGGCACGAGAAGGTAGGTGTTAACACAGTGAGAAGACATGCACCTCATGGGAGGACTGATGGCCAATTGTGCCACTGAGTTCTTGCATGGTTCCTTTGGCCTCTCCCACCTCTAGTTCACCCATCTGAAGGAGGGAATAATGAACTCCTCAGAGAAAGATGGGAAGAGATGATTAAACTCTTCCTTGAGGATGGTGGATGTCACCATTCTCATGAATAGTCTCTCATAGGATGTTATCTTTCCCAGGTAATTATGGAGCAGCCTTAGGGTCACTCAGCCCTGATTCAATCAGTGAACAATCGATGAACATTTATTAAATAACTATTATGTACCAGGCTCTATGCAAGGTGCCAGGGAGCCTGCCAGGAGGCTAATAATACAGCCTTTAAGGTCAAGGATCTCGAGATGTACCAATTAGGGCAGCCAAGCCGAGGGAGCAAGAGAGGCAGCAGCAGCTGCTGCTGATCCTAATGAGGGCACCTGCTTCACTACCTTAGACCACTGTAAAAGTAGGGAGACAGCATGATCCTGCAGGAGGTTCCTTTTAACTTGATTAGAACTCCTGACCTTCTTCGACAGCCCTGTGGAATGATGGGTCCTTTAATCATCCATGGTTACCTGTCTTTGCTTCTGTCATCTTACGTTTTCTTTTCTTTATAAGCTGTTACTTTCCATCAAAGAAGCAATACTATATATTGGCTCTAAGGCAGAGAAGTGTGGTAAGGTCTAGGCTAGGTAAGGGCTAGGAAGTATCTGAAGTTAAATTGGAATCTGGAACCTCTTTTGTGTGATTTCTAAATCCATAATGAATGGGGAGTTCTCTCTGTAATCACAACAGCATCTTCAGATGAGTCCTGTTTTTTACCCTCATTAGGATTGTTTTCCTTTGTGTTCAGAATTTCATTCTTTATAATTCCCCATCCTTCCTCAGGTAGCTTCCTCTATAGAATTTTAACCCATGGAAGAAGGAAAATAAGCATTTATGTTGTGACTACTAGGTACTAGGTGCTTCTTACCCACATTATTTTATTCGATCCTCACAACAAATATGTGAAAGTAGGTGATATGATTTTCTTCATTTTATAGTTGAGAAAATTGAGGCGACTGGAGGTTAAGTAACTTGCTGAGGGTCCCAAAGTAAATGCCTGAGGTCAAATTTGAACTCAGCTCTTTTTTATTCCAGGCCCAGCACTCTAGCCACAGCACCAACAGCTGCCTATAGGCTTCTACCTCTCCATTCTATGACCCTTTTGAAAAATATTCCCCCTAAAATCTAAGGTATGTGTCAGAATATGACTGTCTTTCCTCTTCTCTATCACAAAATATAGGAACAATTGATTCCTTACAGTTTCATTAATTTTCAAAGCAATAAATGGCTCCTCTCTATTAGTAAAAAAGCGTGCCCAACAGAATTTTCCTTTTTAAATGATATTTTTTCCAATTACATGTACACATTTCCATTACTCAGTTTGAAAATTTTGGGGTTCCAAATTCTCTCCCTCCCTATTTCTCTCCTCAATGAGAAGGCAAGCAATTTGATATAGGTTATACAGGTACAGTCATGCAAAATGTAATTCCACATTAGTCATGTTATGAAAGCAAACACAGACAAGAAAACCCAGAAAAAACATTTAAAAACCTGCTTTAATCCGCATTCAAATTCCAACAGTTCTTTCTCTGGAGGTGGAGAGTATTTTTCAATACCAACATAGATTCTCAAAGCAACAAATAGCTCCTTTCAATAAGTAAGAAAGCATGGGCAACATAGAATTTCCCTTCATTGGTTACTGTGCCTTTTTGAAGGATGACATCAGCCAATGAGGCTAGCCAAGATGTCTTTAGTTCCTCTGTTTTTGGCAGACAGGAAGTGCTCCAGAAGAGGTTGGATAAGTGAAATACTGGACACTTTTATAGAATGGATCGTGGCATATTCCATTACTGGGTTATGATATAAAATCTCATTTTCTTTCCTGTCCAGGTGGTTTCTAGTATATATTAAAGGCAGGCTCTCTTATATTTTTCCTCCTGGTCATCTTTAACCAAATGATCTCTATTAGCTTCCCCAATGAAGGCTTCAATATTTTCTTCCAGGCACATGACTTCTTAATATGCAATGCTATTCCTCTCTCCCTTTTACTTCTCATTTTTCTTTTGAAAAAGTATACTCTTTAAGAGCCATATTGTAATCATGGGTTTCAATAAATCAATTTTAAAAAAGAAACCTTTCATTAAATACTGTAATTTATACTGTGTTAAGGGTTGGAGATATCAAGAAAAGCCCTCTCACTCAACCTTCTCTCTCTCTCTCTCTCTCTCTCTCTCTCTCTCTCTCTCTCTCTCTCTCTCTCTCTCTCTCTCTCTCTNCTCTCTCTCTCTCTCTCTCTCTCTCTCTCTCTCTCTCTCTCTTTCTAGTAATGAGAAAAACAAAAAGCAAGTAACTAAATTGCACAAGAATGTTGAGTATATGAAGGGGTGTTACGTGAAAGATAGGAAGGAGCCAGATAGTAAGGGCTTTAAAAGTCAAGTGAATGATCTTATATTTTATCCTACATGTAAAAGGGAGATGCTGGCCCTCCTTAACAAGGATTGATGTGGTCAGACATTTCCCAATTTTTTAAAATGAAATTTTCTTTTTTTTAGTTAATGATCATTTATTTTCTTTTCCTCATACTTTCCCACCCACTACTACAAGAGTGACAAAATAAAACTCTTTATAATAAATATGCAAAGTCAAGCAAAACTTTTGTCCATTTCTAAAAACACATCTTATTCTGCATTTCTTTGTCAGTACAGAGGTAGGATTTTGAATCATTCATGCTCTGAAGTCATGATTGATCATGAGATTGATTAAAATTTTTGCCTATTAAAGCTTTTTGCTTTAACAATGTTGTTAAATAATATATTTTTCTGGGTCTCCCTGCTTCACTCTGTCTTAGTTGATATAAGTCTTCTTACATTTCTTGGAAACCATCTCCCTTGTAATTTTTTGCAAAATAGTATTCCCAGAATATTATAATGTAATATATGATATATGGCATAATATGACAAGATATAGATATATAACATAATGAATACATAATACAATATAACAATAAAACTAAAATATTGTATATATGAGTATATGAGCATATACAGTTGTATACACACAAACGTCTTTATGCATGGACATGTCATTTGCATGTATGTGACATACATGTGTACTTACACACAAACACACATATATAAGATTTGGTCATCTATTCCCCAACAGATAAGAAATGTTCCTTGTTTTCAATTTTTTTGGCACAAATAAAAAAGTTAATATGAATATTGTTTGTACATACATGATCTTTTTTATCTTTGTTTTTTTGAGGGGGTTATACTAAACAATATTATTGCAGGATCAAAGGGATATAAACTTAATAGGTAATTTTTTGAACATAATTCCAAAGTCACTTTCCCAAATAGAGCATCCTGTACTTCCACCAACAATGAATTGATGTACCCATTTTCCCACATCCCTACAAGATTAGCTCCTTTATTTTTGCCCCTTTGATAGATATGCAGCAGAGTCTCAAAGTTGTTTTGGTTAGAATCTCTAATTCTTAGTGTTCTGGAATATTTTTTTATAAAGCTATTGATATCTTTAATTCAACCTATTCTTCCCTTTGTCCATTTATGAATTGCAGGATGGCTCTTTTGCTGAATCAGTTTTTTATGTCTTGGAAATGAGACTTTTATCACAGCAACTTGTGGCAAAGATTTTTTCTACATTTTCTAAGCTTCAATGACATTGTACACAAAATTATACACTTTATATAAGCAAAATTGTCCATATTATCTTCTGTGATCTTCACTCTCTTTTTTCATTCATAAACTCTTCAATGATCCATATGTATAAAAGGTAATTCCTCTTGGATTCTCAAATTTGTTTATAATTTGACATTTTATGTATTGGTCATGTAACTATTTAAAGCTTATCTTGGTATGAGTGGTTTTAATATTTTGGTTTAAACTTCATTTATGCTAGATTTTCCAACTTTCCCAGTAATTTATGTTGAATATGGCATCCTTATGCTAAGAACTAGATACATATTGTTTCTTGAGTACTAGTTCAGGGTTCATTTGGTTCTGTATTTTGCATATCATTGTGTTCCACTAATCAACCTCTTTATTTTTTCATCTGTAGTAAATAATTTGATGATTATTATTTTATTGTATACATTGAGATCTTGTTGTATTTGGCCTCCTTTTCCCCCTACTTTTCTCCCATTATTTTCCTTTAGACTCTGACCCTTTTTCCTTTAGATAAATTTTATTATTTTGCAGTTACTTTTCTTCTAGTACTTAAAATAATTCTGGGTAGTTTGGTTCACATGACAATGAATTAACAAATTAATTTAGATAGTATTATCATTCTAATTATTTTATCTCTGCTTACCCATGAATATTGCAATTATTTAAGTTTATATCTCTGTAAACACAGTTTTATTAATGTATTCATATTATTCTTGCATGTGTCTTGGTAGGTAGAGATGCAAGTACTTTATATATTCTGTGCATATTTTAAACGGAATTTCTTTATCTCTTTTTGCTAAATTTTGTTCTTAAGAAGAAATTTATGCCAAATTATTTATATTTTGTAATTTTACAGAACTTAATAGTTGTTTTAATGAATTTCAATAGATTCTATAAATAAACCATCATATCATGTGCAGATAGCAATAATTTTTTTCTTTGCCATATTCCCTCAATTTTATTTTCTTATTTCTATAACTAGCATTTCTACCATTAGATCAAATAGCAGTAGTGACGATGGAATTTCTTGTTTTACCCTTGATCTTATTATAACTTATGCTAGTTTATCTTCATTAAATAGTGGTATTTCATATATATATATATGTCTATATAATAAAACATATACACACATTATACATGCATTTACATATAGATATACATGTGGACACTCTTCATTATGTTAAAGAAAGGTCCATTTATTCCTATATTTTCTAGTATTTTTTAAAATTAGAAATGAGCATTTCAGTTCTGCCATACATTTAATTGCATATATGAATGTGATCACCGTTTTTGTTATTTTCATTATCAATATATTCAATTGCATTTGTAATGTTTATATTTTATTTTTATAATTTATATATTATAATTACACATATAATTACTCTATATATAGTTTATAATATTTTGCTAACATTGAATCACCCTAACATTCCAGCTATTAATCTAATCTTATTGTGGTGTATAATTTTAGGGATATGTTGCTTTAGCCTTTGTTAATATTTTGTTTCAAATTTGTTCATTATGTTCATTCAGAATATTGTCTACATTTGCATATCTCCTTTTATGATAGAGACAAAGCCCTCCTACCTAAACTGGAAAATGTCTAAATAGAGAGACAAATTTCTAGATCAATTTCTCTAAGGAACTTTGATGCAATGATTTTAAATAAAACATTAAATGGGAGTCCCATTGTCCATGGTTAACCAGGTTTTTTTTTTTTTAACTTCCTGATCCACTAGTCATTATTTAGTACTGTCATGGCAAATTTCTATGACACGTGCTGAAACACGTAGCCATTTTCAATGACACTCGTCTGCACGTGGCTGCATACAGAGAAGTAGGGGGCCGTGTGCTGAGGATGAAACATTTGCTGTAGTGTAGTGTAGACACTCTGTGCACTATAGATGACAATTCTACCTATATTAATTTACCTATTTTGGTTTATTAAATACAATTATATATTACAATGATACATTTTTGTTACTTAAACTACAAATATCACAAAATTGAGGTTTTTTTAATCAAAGTGACACACCACCGGAGTTATACTCAGTTTTTTGATGAATTTTGACACACCAAGCTCGAAAGGTAGTGGTCTTGGAGTCAGGAAGACATACATTTAAATCTCATATTTGATACCACCCAATTGTGTGATTGTACGAAAATTCCCTGATTGAACCAGCCATTTTCCTCATCTGTAAAATGATATTCTAAAAATAACTCTTTTACATATTTTTAATTATTTTTTAAACCCTTACCTTCCATCTTATGACCAATACTATGTATTGGTCCCAAGGCAGAAGAGTGGGAAAGACTAGGCAATGGGGGTTAAGTGACTTGTCCAGGGTCATGAAGCTAGGAAATGTCTGAGGTCAAATTTGAACCCAGAACCTCCCATCTCTAAGCCTAGCTCCCAATCCATTGAGCCACCTAGTTGCCCCCTGTTGTAATTTTTAAGATACCATTCCTCACAGGGCTGTCAAGAGACTCAAAATGATATAAGGCATATAAAAGGTTATGCCAAACTATAAAGTCTTATATTGATGTCATCCATTATTTTAAAATTAAAAAAAAAACAACAAATAAACTTCAGCTATGAGTTCATGATCTATCCTCTCTTTTCCCCCCCATTTTTACATAACAACAATAGAATTTAGAATTATCACTTTTGGCTTCCATTTATAGAGCTCTCAAATAAGAACCAACGGAGCTCATCGGGGATCAGATCCTCTGCTATAAAAAAATTAGCTCCCAACATCCAACAGGCCCAACCAGCAAAATGTGTTCTATTTTTTTCCCCTAAATTTGTAGCTACTATTTTGTGGGAGGCATTAATCTCAGAGGCCAGCATTTGACAAGGGACAGTTTTATGATGACATAAATTTCTAAGCATCTAAAAAATTAACCAGGTCTGTTATTTTGTCCTTTCCAGTAGAAAACACATCCTCTTTCTTACATGTTATATGTATGTACTTAAAGCAGCTAATTTTTTAAGTTCTGAATCATTCTTAAACACAGAAATCAAATGAAACTTTGTAACTCAATTGAACCAATTATCTTCTTGTGTTGTGAAAAGCCTGATTCATCTCCCCCTTCATGTTTTTCAGTCCAAAGTTAGAATTAGACAATTCTACCAATTTATTCCAACCTGTTACTGAATTACATCATACGATCCCCTTGAATCCTTGCCTGCTGAAAGTTTCATTGTTACATTTCCAGGACAACAGGAGAAAGAACTAAAGGGGAATGTGAGAAAGTTTAGTCAAGTCAATAAACATTTATTAAATATTTATTATTTTTATAATTTTTAAACATACCACCTGGAAGGCAATATGGCAAACACTGGGAATACAGCTTTAAGCAGTAAGACAGTCACTGGACCACAAGAAGCTTCCATTTTAATGGCGGGAATTAAATATAAAAGGAAACTGGTGGGGCAGCTGGGTAGCTCAGTGGAGTGAGAGTCAGGTCTAGAGACAGGAGGTCCTAGGTTCAAACCCGGCCTCAGCCACTTCCCAGCTGTGTGACCCTGGGCAAGTCACTTGACCCCCATTGCCCACCCTTACCACTCTTCCACCTATGAGACAATACACCAAAGTACAAGGGTTTAAAAAAAATGATTAAAAAAAAAAGGAAACTGAAAAAGTGGGAGAAAGGAAAGAGAAGGGATCTGGGTGGGGTCATGGGAGAGAGAGTTGGAGGATTCAGGAAAACCTAGAAAAAAATGAAGACATGGCTAGCCTAGGGATCCTTCCTGAAGCTGAAATTCTGAGGGGAACCAGCCAATCAGAGGGTTGTAGGGCCGTGTATACTTAAAATGCAAGAAGTCCAGGGTTGATTTGAATGTGTATGTAGGTGTGCTGTTGTTCAGTTGTTTCAGCAATATTCAACTCCTAAGGATCCCACTTGGGATATCTTTCTTGGCAAAGATACTAGAGTGGTTTGGCAATTCTTTTTCCAGCTCATTTTATAAATAAGGAAAATAAGGCAAAATGATTTGCAGGGTCATACAGCTAATGACTGAGGCTGAATTTGATCTCAAGTCTCCCTGATTCCAAGCATGGCACTTTATCCATTGTACAATGTAGCTCCTCAATGTGAATATGTAATATGATTAAAAAATATTCTAGATTCAGAAAGGGAAGAGAGAGAGATAGACAGACAGACAGAGACAGAGAGAGACAGAGAGAGGCAGAGACAGAGAAAGCAACAGAGACAGAGATAGAGACAGAGACAGAGAGAAATCCTGGTCCAAGCAGTACTTAACTATTTTCCACACTTTTGTACTTTTCACCTTAAATAGAACTCACAGCTAACTGAATCCTCAGCCTCCCATTATTTTTGTTCTTCAGAAATTCCTCTACACTTAGATCAAGAGACTGTTTTCATGACAGAGAGAATAATATTCTATGAGGGATTAAAATATCAACACTTCTGGCAATCCATGGAGAATTTAGTTGTGCCTGAATACGGTCTGGCTCTCTTTAAAGGCTAGCTTGAGTCCTCCAATATATGAAGGTGGCTTTCTAAATGGATAGCTGAACAATATATTTCTGGGAAGGGACTTCCATCCCAGAACAAGTAAGTTAAATCTTAGGGGGAAAATACATATATATGTCATACACACATAAATGTACATTATCTCTCTCTCCGTTTATAAATCTATCTATCTAGTTTTCTCTCCTCCCTCCCTCCCTTTCTCTCCCTCTCCCTCTATCTCTCTCTCTCACTCTGTTTCTCCATTCATCCATCATCCATCATCCATCCATCCATCCATCCATCCATCTATCTATCTCTAGCACTTAGCTGCTTAATAAATGTCAGTCAACTTGCATTGAGCTTTGATGCTGTAGAGATTTGAAGAAATGGCTTAGAGTTAAGCTGTCTTTGGGTTTGATTTCTTATGGAGACACACAGGAGCTGTGATGTCTTAGGCAAGCCACTGAGCTATCAGTTTCAATTTCCTCCTCTGTCAAATATGGTTAATAATAAATATAATGCCTACCTCACAAGGTTCTTTATAGACTTTAATGAGACAATACGTTTCTTTTAAAAATCTTACCTTCTGCCTTAGTATCAATTCTAAGACAGAAGACTGGTAAGGGCTAGGTAAGTAGATTAAGTGACTAGTCTAGGGTCACATAGCTAGAACGTGTCAGAAGCCAGATTTGAACCCAAATCTTATTGACTCCAGGCCTGGTACTCTATCCTCTCTGCTACCTAGTTGTTCCAGGTTACATGTTTAAAGCACTTTTCAAACCCTCTGCTACATGAATACCAGTTTTCTTTGAGAGTTGGCATAGCATAGTAGGTAGAGCGATAGCCCCAATTAAGAAGATCTGGGTTCATGGTCTACCTCATACATAGATTGGCTGTGGAACCCTGGATAAGTCCCTTAACTTCTCAGGGTTTGAGTTGATTGAAGAACAGAGAGCAATCTACATTCCTCATCAGGAATTCCTAATGAGACTGGTATATCATGTGACTGATGAACTCACATGCTTGGTCCAAAATATTACAACCACCACAATGATAGTAATAGTAATAATCTTCAAAGTCATATATAGCCATATGAGAAAAAAGCTCTAAATCACTAGTGAGTAGAGAAATACAAATAAAATAATTTGAAGACATCATTCACACCTTTCAGATTGGCTGAAATGATAAAAGGGGCAAAATGACATGTTGGATGGGGTGTGGGAAAATGAGGAAACTAATACACTGTTGGTGGAACTGTGAACTGATCCCACCTTTCAGAGAGTAATCTGGAATTAGTTTCAAAGAGTTATAAAACTGTGTATCTTTTGAACCAATAAATACAACTATTGGGTTTATTTCCTAAAGTAACTCAGCGAACATGGAAAGAACCAAAATATCGATAGCAGCTCTCCTCATCGTGGAACTAGAAATGGAGGGGAAGCCCATCAATTGGGGAATGGCTGACCAAGTTGTGGTGTAGGATTGTCATGGAATAATACTGCTACATAAGAAAGGATGAGCAGGTTAATTAAAAAACAAACTTGGAAAAACCTATATGAAATAATAAAGAGCAAAATGAGTAGTAGTAAAAGAACACCATGTAGAGCTACAGAATTCATATTTGAAGAATAACCTATGAATGTCCACCTCCAGAGAATGGACTGATAAATAGAAACATGAAAGATATAATTTATCCTTCTGTGAATGCCTTTCGTGGTGAGGGGATGGGAGGGAGGGGTTGAGATACCTGGAAATTGAAAAAAAAATAGTTAAAAAGAAGAAAAGAAAAAATAACAATAATCTCTCTGTAGAAACACCTTCAGAGTTGAGTTCCTGGAGGGGATGTGGCAAAATTGAGGCACTAATGCATTGCTGGTGGAGTTGTGAATCGATTGCTGGAAGACAATTTGGAATTATGTCCAAAGGGTTTATAAAAATTAACTATATTAAAACATTGTCTTTTGAGTTTTGGAAAACTAATATAAGTGATTTTCACTTTAGGAAAGTTCCTTTAGTCAAGAATATTTTCACATTTTACTTAGCTCTTTATGGTCACCTTATGCAATATCTATTTTCTAAACTGATCCCAGGGATCTCATAAATAATATGATTATCCCCATTTTACAGATGAGAAGTCTGAGGCTTAGGGTGGATTTACTCGGAATTACCCTGCTAATAACTGGCAAAGTTTGTACTTTAATACAGGTTTTCTGATTTCTAATCCAGTGCTCTCTGCACTCTGGTGGGCTGTTGTTCTTCTAAAGAATAAATTCTTTTTAGAATTCTGTACCAGGATAAAGTGTATTTATCTAGGAGAACTTGGATGCTTCCTTTTATCTGACATTTATCTGGGGCTTTGCTGTTCCAAATCTATTTGACATAAAACATGATCCCCTTTGATCCCCATTCTGGGAGGCAAGGATGTGAAACCTTTCTTTTACAGATGAGGAAACTAAAATGAAGAGAGAAGGGACTTACTTAGCTAGTGACTGGCATTATACAGACCTGAACCCAAGTCTCCTGCTTCTGAATCCCACTCTGTTTCCCCTTGAGGAGCAGTTGGTGGTTCAGGGACCAGAGCACTGGGCTTCTAATCAGGAATACTTGAGTTCAAATGCAGCCACAAACACTAATTATATGACCCTGCATAAGTCACTTGACTTCTGTCTGTCTCAGTTTCCTTTATTGTAAAATATAACTAATAATAATACCTAGCTCTCAAGGTTGTTGTGAAAATCAAAAAAACATAATATTGGTAAAAATCACTTCACATAGTACCCAGCACATAGTAGGCACTTAATAAGTGCTTGGAGATAGGTAGGTGGCTCAATGGATAAAGCTCCAGGTCTGGAATCAGGAAGTGCTGAGTTCAATTCTTACCTGAGAAACTTATTAGCTGTACGATGGTGGGCAAGTCGCTTAACTCTGCCTCAATTTCCTCATCTGTAAAAATGAGCTGGAGAAGAAAATGACAAATCTCTCTGGTATCTTTGCCAAGAAAACCCCAAATGGGTTGATGAAGTGTCAGATATGACTGAAATGCCTGAATAACAGCAACAAATAAATGCTTAGTCACTCCTCTCCTCCAGCATGCTGAGTACATGCAAGAAATTAATAAATTCTACATTGGCTATGAATACCGGATGCTCGACTATACCAAAGACTTCCTACTCCACTAGCCTCCGAGTTTCAGAATTATAGACATTTACTAAATGTTCCCAGCACATATGTCTATATAGATGTCGATTTGTACGCATTTTTGTGCACACACCTGTTGTGATCTACACTGGCAGAGGGTCATGTCTATATTGCTAAAATTCATCTTTTCAAGTCCATCTTTGACATTTGTAAGATATCAACACAAAGGAATATTTCAGAGATCTTGATCTATAACCAAAAAAGGGAGAAATGATTAGGTTTAATCAAGCCTCAGAAATCATTCAGTGATTCCCAAATTGGTGGCTGACAAAATATCATTTCAAAAATGAATGTTTTAATAACAATAATCAACTCTAAGCCTATTTAAGGTATGAGGTCAAGGAAAAGAATGGGAGAGAGAAACAGAGACAGAGACAGAGAGAGGGGAGAACAGGATGGCTAGAATATAGATCCTATTGCCAAATTATCTGTTTAATATCCACATTACTTAGTGCCATCTGGATAATGTACTGCTTTGGGCCAATAAAGCAACAAACACTTGGTAAATTAGCCCCAGGTCACCAGTAATTCATAAGTGTGTGATTGGCACTTCAAAAGGCAGTTAAGGGGCAATGACTCTAGTGCATATCATCTTCCCAAGATTGAACATAACATAGAGTTTGGATTTTAGTCAAAAGTGGCCACTTGTTTACATGAAAAGATCCCTAGGTTGAGCATCAGGGCATCGAGCTCCCAGATCTGCCAAAACCTCAGTCTGTGTTTTTAGGGAAATCCTTGAATATCTTTGGAATGTTCAAAGTGAAACTTAATTATAAGGTATTCAAGTGCTGAACATATTCAAATGTATGTCTGGATACATAAATTCCATATATGTATAAGGTTATAAAGTAGAAAAATCAATTTCCCACACTATCGACTAGTTTTATCACCATGAAAATAGCATGTGAATCAATAGAATAAAGACAGTAATTACAGTTTTGGAGGGGTTCAGATCTATGATTCCATCCAGGTGAAGATGTTCTGTTGTGGAAAATCTCTTATCTAATGCAGAAAAACACCAGTAATATGTAGCCCTAGCGTGTTGCCTGGGACACTGAGAAATGAAGTGAGTTGCCTATGGTCTCACAGCTAGAAAAAAGAACCTAGAACAAGACCACACATGTTGAACTGGAGGGAACATCAGATGCCGCCTGGTCCACCCCCCTCATTTTGTACAGAAGGAGCCTGAGACCCGGAGAGACTGGTTTGCCCAGGGTCACACAGGTTGTGCCACTTGTAGGATTCAAACCATAATTCTTTGATGCTGGAGTCAATGCTCTTGACAGAGTATACATGCTGCCTCCCTAATATGTCAGAGTCTGCAGCCCTGTAAGGTTGTAAATTAGGAGACAAATCCAGCTTGTAATTGGCTAAGACTTGATTGGACCAACGTCATAGTTCCAAGTCTAGCCCTCTCCCTAATATTTATATAAAGTATTTTCTCTTTCTCTGTCTCTGGCTCTCTCTCTGTCATTCTCTCTGTCTCTCTTTCTCCTTCTCTTTCTCTTTCTCTGTCTCTGTCTCTCTCTCTCTCTCTGTGTGTGTGTGTGTGTGTGTATGGATATATGGATATAAAGAGAAACAAACCAGTTTTCCACATTATCATCCAGTGTTCTCACTATGACAGTGGCATGTCAATCAATATTATAATGATCCTAATTAGAGAATTTGGAGGGATCCCCATCTTGAATTCCATCCATGTGAACATTTTTGGTTGTGGAAAATCTCTTGACTAATGCAGAAAGGCACCAGTAATTTAATCATATAGGTGTATATGTGTATAGTCATACATATGCACACATTTCTCATATGTGTATGTACATACCTAGATACACATACGTATGTGTACACATGTAAAATTGTATATAAGTATCTATATATAAATATATACACATATATAAACACATATGCATATGTATGTTTACTTCATATTCATATATCTGGGTGGCTCAGGGGATAGAGTGCTGGAACTGGAATAAGGAAAACCTGAATTCAAATCAAGCCTCAGCTACTTACTGACTGTGGGACCCCGGGCAAATCATGTAACCATTTGCCTCAGTTTCCTCCTTTGTAAAATAAAATATAGAAGGAAATGAAAACCACTCTAGTATCTCTGCGAAGAAAACCCCCAAATGGGCCAGACATGACTGAAACAATAGAAAAAGAACAAAATTATCTGTACATATAGACTTCCATCCATATTTCTATTTTTTCCACATTAACACCATATACACACATAGATACACATATGCATAGCTATATATCACCTTAAAGCTTGTCTTAAAGTCCTTTTAAAACATGATGTCATTTGAGTGCTCAGATGTTGATGTGTCAGCGCTGAGGTTGATAATTGCATGGAAGATCGTTCCTGTTTTAAATGAGGCTCGGGCAAGGTATGTGATTTGCTCATGGTCACCGAGCAAGTAAGAGTCAGAGGTGGGATTTGAACCCTTGTTTCAAAGACTTAAGCTTTAAACTCTAGGAATTCCGTCTATCAGTTCTGTTAAAAAGTCACTTTTGTCTATAGAAGTATGGCCAAATAGCACAGCAGCCACACCCCTCCCAGATATTGTAACTGGCTCCTCTGGTTCGGAGGGATGGATTTCTTAACAGAGTGTATCCTATCCAGTGATTGGAAATTCAGAACCACCAGGAAGGGCGTTGATCTGTAAAATCCTTTCCTTTGATTTCTTTGGGGACTGAGACATGTCGAGTCACTCTCTTCAATCCAAAATCGATAAAGCCACCTGACAAATGGGCTCATCACATTAGGGCCTCGGGAGGTGACGCCAGATGGAGATGCTCTGTTCCCAGAATCTCCAGCCTGGAAGAAATTGTGCAATTCTGAGCCCAAAGCCCTGGTGACTAAGGCTGCCTGAAGAGGACTGGGTAGAGAGTGAATCAAGGGCAGAGGAGAGCCTCCATGCTGGCTGACTAAACACCTTAGCTGTGTTTTTTAAAATGGGCATCCACAATTTTTTCAGCCTATAGAGAATACTTGTTGGCAATCTTTAAACATGGTGGGCAAGTAGGGGTGAATTACAACATAAGTCCATCATGCTCCACTCTCCAATATTCTCCTCCTTTTTCAGGCTGCTGCTTCAGACACCACACAGATGAGGTTGGTCAAAGTGCATTTTGATTTCTGTCTCCCTGAAAGCTTCCGTTGAATTACAGCTCAGGAGGCTCCCTTCAGTTACCGGTAACCACAAAAATAAATCGGTACCCAATTTGTGTTTCCTTATATGCTATTTCCCCCAGTATATTATAATCATTTTTAGGACAAGGACAGTTTTGTTGGAATTGGGGTCAGGAAGATCTGGGTTTGAATCTCGTAGTTATGTGATCCTGAACAAATCACTTCTCTATTCTTTCCTGAATTTCCTCATCTGTAAAATGTCTCTATAATCCCACGAAACTCCAAATGTAGAGTCCAAAGATCTGAGGTAGTTAATAGGGAGGCAGATAGATGGCACAATAGTTAGAGAAGACCTGATTTCAAATCCTACCTCAGGCACTAAGTAGTTTTCTGAAACTGAGCAAGTACACAGCCTCTCTTGGCCTCAGATATTGCACCTATAAAATGAGGATAATAGTGACACTTACCTCACATGGTAATGGAGAAGATCAAATAGGATATTATGTGTAGCATGCTTTGTAAGTCTAAAATTGCTATATAACTGTTAGCTATTATTATTTACTTCTCATTAGTAAATCAATCACTCAACCAATAAACACTTATTAAGCACCTATTTTGTGCCAGACACTATGTTATTTTTTGGGGGGAGGGGAGCTGCAAAAAAAAGCAAAACTTAGTCCCTGCCCTCAAGGAGCTTATAATCTAATGGAGAAGATAATGTGCGAGCAAATATTTGCAATGTAAGCTACATATAAAAGAATTAGGAAATAATTAAAAGAGGGAAAGCACTGGAATTAAGAGGCATTAGGGAATGCAGGGGGACAGATGAAAAGCCACTAGACATTGGCTGGATATGAGACCTTCACTATTCATGAACTTAGAGATGGTACATCTGTGGATGATTGGAGCTTTTCTCCCTGGGATTTCCCTGTTCCTATGAAATTACAAGTCTAGTTTAACAAATAAGAATGCCCAATATTTAGTACACTATTGTCTTCTCTCCAAAATGAATGGATGACTTTGTGGGTCTCTTCCATTATCCATTACTAGATCTATGAGCCTATCGCCCCTTTTCTGGCTGTATATTCTTTATTTACACCCTATAGTTGATTTAGTCTCAGAAATGACGGGGGATCGACCAGAGTACCAGATCAGGGATTCTTGCCTTCAAGGTCATTTTGTATCATCTCCTCTCCCAGACTCCTGAGTCACATAAACATCTGACAGACTAAATAATTGTTTTTGTTAAGCTTATCTGTCACTTTTCCCTTTTTAAATGAGGAGTAATGGAACAAACAGCTGATGTGGAATAATATGACCTGGGTTTCAATCCCATCTCTGCCATTTACTAACTGTGTGGCTTTTGGAAGTCATAAATGATGACTTTCTTTGTCTCAATGTTCTTATCCATAAAATCATCCTCGTCCAATGTTACGTCTGAATTCCTAGGTAGATTTCCACTTTAACCCCTTCCCCTCCTTTATTCCACCATCATGATACCAAAGCTAAGGTTTTTCCCAGTAACAATGTATGGCTTAGAGAGCTGGGCTATAAGGAAAGCTAAGCACCATGGGCTCAACAGTTTCAAACTGTGGTGTTGGAGAAGACTTTTGAAAGTCCCTTGAAAGTAAGTAGTGATCTATATACTTAATACTTAAATAATTAATATTACTTAAAAATTCATTCAGACTCTTCATTGGAAGGTTAAATACTGAAGCCGAGAATGAGAAGACAGCTCATTAGAAAAGACCCAGGTGTTCGGAAACTTTGAAGATGGAAAGAAAAGGAGATGGCAGAGGATGAGATGGATAGATAGTGTCATGGAAGCTACACATATGATCTTGGACAGATTTTGGGAGATAGTGAAGAACAGAAGGAGTCCATGAGGTCAAAAAGAGTCAAATACAACTTAACACCTGAATAAACAAACAAAAAAAAAGGTACCAATAATTGAAAAAGTTGATTGAAGATCTATGGCCCTGAGAAGTTTGTTATATTACTGATGAGCCTGAATATTTGCCATAGGAAGTCCTCCTTCCAGCTCCCTGTGGTACATTCTCAGTTCCCATCTATATTTCATACTAGGCACCATGGATGGCATGGGTGATTGACAAGCTTCAGAGCAATGCACTCACATGAGTGGTATTTAAAACAAACACAGGGGGGCAGCTAGGTAGCTCAGTGGATTGAAAGCCAGGCCTAGAGACAGGAGGTCCTAGGTTCGAATCTTCCCAGCTGTGTGACCCTGGGCAAGTCACTTGACCCCCATTGCCTACCCTTATCACTCTTCTGCCTTGAAGCCAATAGACAATATTGACTCCAAGACAGAAGGTAAGGGTTTAAAAACAAAACAAAACAAAACAAAACAAACACAGTATATCCACTATCAAACAAACTCATCATAGAAGATCTAACATTTACATATATACTTGTCCTGTCCTCCCAACAGGACATTTTCATTTTGAGGAAGGGAAGAGGAAGGAACTGTGTGTTCCTCTCCAACTTTCTTTGCTGCCCAACTCAGAATGCTTTATTTGTTTGAAATTCCTCAATTATAAAGTGGGGATAATAAGAGCACCTACTTCCCAGAGTTGTGAGAACCAACTGAGACAATATTTCTAAGGTGTTTACCATAGTGTCTGACACATATTAGGTGCTATTCAAATGTTGTCGTCATTACTAGTTATTAAATCATGGTGCCTTTCTACCTTTCACATAGTAGGCACTTAATAATGCTTGTTAAATTGGATTTTTCCACCATTTAGTATTAATTATATTATTATGGTTTACCTTCAATCAACCAACTGGCATTTTAAAGCAACTAGTATGTATTCAGCTACCAATCATTTTGAAATTCTCAGCTCAGCATGGACAGTGAGAAATTGTCAATCTGCCAAAACCTGTTGATTTCACCTTTGAAACATCTTTCCAATATGCCCCCTCCTCTTCTCCAACACTGGCATTACCCTGTTGTAGACTCTAATCATCTCACCTGGATTGTTGCAATAGTTTGCTGGTGGATCCCTCTGCCATAACTCTCTTCCTACTCCAATCCATCCTCCATTCAGTCACTAAGTTTTCCTAAAGGACAGGGCCAATCAAGTGACCTCACTACTCAATTAACTCCTATAGCTTCTTGTTGACTCCAGGTTCAAAAACATTTTTGGCATTTAAACCCTTTATAACCAGTCCCCTCCTACCTTTCCAGTCTTCTTATACCTTCCTCCCCTACAAGTAGTCTTTGATCCAATCCAGTGATTGGCCCCTTGTTTGTTCCATGAACAAAACACTCCCTCTCTGTCATTAGGCATTTTTTCTGGCTGACTGTCTTTCCTGAAATGTTCTCTTTCCTCAGCTCTAGCTACTGACTTCTCTGGCTTCTTTTAAGTCCTAACTAAAATCTTACTTTCTACAGGAAGCCTTCCTTAACGTTCCCTAAACCTTCCTTAATCCAAGTGCTTTCCCTCCTTTAATTTTTTTTTTACTATTTATCCACTATATAGCTTGATTTGTATTGTGGGTGGATTTTTTGTTTTTGTTTTTTTTTGCAAAAAAAAAATAGCTTTAGTTCAGCAGCATACCGTGTACATCATGAAAAAACTTCCACATTTATACACAATCAACATAAAATACTGAAACACTTTAAAAAAATAGAGGAGATTGGATGAAGGTAAAGTTTATGAATATATCTAGAAGAAAATTACTAACTAAAGAAAAATAGAACTAATCATAATAAAGAAAATAGACATCTTCAACTATAGCAATTTTAAAGGCTATTGCACAATGAAAATAATTTGAACTAGATAAAAAGGGAAACTTCCAACTGGGAGTCTTCTTTCTCAGATTATCTCCCTTATGTATTTGTATACATGCATCTATATTGATATCTCAACTTATATCTACATATATCCATATATTTTGCAGGTACATGTGTTTACATTCTGTCTTCTTGATTAGAATTTAAGGCTTTTCCATTCTCCAATTAATAAAAGGGCAAGGGTCATGAATAGGCAATTTTCAAATAAAGAAATCAAAACTATCAATATAAGCACATCAAAAAGTGTTCTAAATCTCTTGTAATTAGAGAAATGCAAATCAAAACAACTCTGAGGTACGACCTCACACCTAACAGATTGGCTAACATGACAGCAAATGAAAGTAATAAATGATGGAGGGGATGTGGCAAAATTGAGACATTAATTCACTGCTGGAAGAGTTGTGAATTGATCCAACCATTCTGGATAGCAATTTGGAACTAAACTCAAAGGGCTTTAAAAGATGATCTTTCTTTTGATCCAGCCATACTGATTGGGTTTATATCCCAAAGAGATAACAGGAAAAAAGACTTGTACAAAAATATTTATAGCAGTGCTCTTTGTGGTTTCAAAAAATTGGAAAATGAGGGGATGCCCTTCAATAGGGGAATGGCTGATCAAATTGTGATATCTGTTGGTGATGGAATATTATTGTGCTAAAAGGAACAATGAACTGGAGGAATTCCATGTGAACTGGAAAGACCTCCAGGAAGTGATGCAGAGTGAAAGGTGCAGAGCCAGGAGAACATTATACACAGAGACTGATACACTGTGGTACAATCGAATATAATAGACTTCTCTACTAGCAGCAATGCAATGACCCAGGATAATTCTGAGGGACTTATGAGAAAGAACACCATCCCCCCACAGAGAAAGAACTGTGGGAATAGAAACAGAGAAGAAAAACAACTTATTGATCACATGGGTTGATGGGGATATGACTGGGGATGTAGACTCCAATCATCCTAGTGCACATATCAATAATATGGAAATAGGCCTTGATCAATGACATATGTAAAATCCAGTAGAATTACTTGTTGGCTGCAGGGTGAGGGGAGCAGAGGAGGGAAAAAAAACATGAATTATGTAACCATGGAAAAATATTCTAAATTAATTAATTAAACAAAATTCTTCAATAAAAAAGAATATAAGGCTCTTGAAGAATAGGAAAGGTGTGTGTTTGTGTGTGTGTGTGTATGTGTGTGTGTGTGTGTGTTTACCTTTGTAACAGTAGGATGTAGCACTATGTCTAAGAAAAAGTAAGAACTGAATAAATGCTGGTTGGTGAACTAACAAATTGTCAGGTAGGAACAAATATGCACAGTAAATAAATAATTCTGATAAAGATCTGAATTGACAAAAAAGACTAAGAGAAAGAAAAAATGGTCAAAGGAGATGAATGTTTTATTTTCTGGGTTATACATGTATTATCATGCAAAACCTACTTCCATATTATTCATTTTTGCAAGCAAGTAGTCTTAGAGAAACAAAACCCTAAAACATATATCTAGATAAACAAGTAATAAATCATGTTTTCATCTGCATTTCTACTCCAACAGTTCTTTCTCTTGAGGAGGAGAGCATTCTTTTTCATAAGATCTCAGAATTACCCTGGATCATTGTATTGCTGTTAGTCTATCACATTTGCTTATTCTGTAGCATTGCAGTTGCTGTGTTTAATGATGTTCTAGTTCTTATTTCACTCTGCATCAGTTCACATAGGTCTTCCCAGCTCCTTCTGAAATCACCTTGTTCATCATTCCTTTTAATGCATAACAATGTTTCATCACCATCATATACCAAAATTTATTCAGCTGTTCCCCAATTGAGGGACATAGTTTCCTATTCTTTGCCACCACAAAAAGAGCAGCTATAAATATACTTGTACAAAAAGGTCCTTTTCCATTTTTAAAAATCTCCTTGGGAAATAGACCCAGTAGTGGTATTACTGGATCAAAGGGTATGCATTCTTTTATAGCCTTTTGGGTATAATTCTGAATTGCCTTCCAGAATGGTTAGATTAGTTCATAAGTCCACCAGCAATACATTACGGTCCCATTTTTGCCACATCACTGCAAACATTTATCATTTTACTTTACTGTCCTATTAGGCAATCTGATAGGTGTAAGGTGGTACCTCAGCGTTGTTTTAATTTGCATTTCTCTTGGGGGCAGCTGAGTGTTTAGTGGATTGAGAGCCAGGCCCAGAGAAGGGAGGTCCTAGGTTCAAATCTGGCCTCAGACACTTCTCAGCTGTGTGACCCTGGGCAAGTCACTTGCTTAGCCCTTACCACTCTTCTGCCTTAGAACCAATACCCAGTATTGATTATAAAACTGAAGGTAAGGGTTTCTAAAAAATAAACAAACAAATAAATATATTTAAAAAACAATTTGCAATTCTCTAAGCAAGAGAGATTTAGAACATTTTCCCCCAAATAATTATTGATATCTTTGATTTCTTCTTCTGAAAACTGCCCATTCATATCCTTTGACCATTTATCATTTGGGGAATGACTTGGATTCTTATAAATTTATAAATTTGACTTAGGTCTTTATATTCTTGAGAAATGAGACCTTTACCAGAGGAATTTGTTATAAAAATTTCCGCAGCTCGTTGTTTCCCTTCTAATCATGGTTACATTGGTTTGGTTTGTACAAAACCTTTTCAATTTAATATAACCAAAATTATTCAATTTGTATATTGTAATGTTCTCTATCTCTTGTTTGGTCATAAATTCTTCTGTTCTCCATAGATGTGACAAGTAAACTATTCTATGTTTCCCCAATTTACTTATAATATCACTCTTTATGTTTAAATTAAATACCCATTTTGACCATATTTGTGAGATACTGATATACCTACTTTTTGGCATACTGGTTCCAATTTTCCTAGCAGTTTTTGTCAAATAGTGAATTCTTATCCCAAAAGCTGGGACCTTTGGGTTTATCAAATTCTAGATTGCTGAAGTCATTTACCCCTAGACTATTCCATTGATCCACCCTTCTATTTCTAAGCCAGTATCAGATTGTTTTGATGATTAGTGCTGTATAGTACAGTTTAAAATCTCATAATGCTAGGCCACCATCCTTCACATTTTCTTCATTCGTTCCTCTGATATTATTGACTTTTTGTTTTTCTAGATTAATTTTGTAATTTTTTTCTAGTTCTGTAAAGTATATTTTTGGTAGCTTGATTGGTATGACACTAAATGGGTAAATTAATTTAGGTAGAATTGTGATTTTTATTACATTAGCTCAGTATACCCATAAATAATTAATATTTTTTCCCAATTGTATAGACCTGATTTTATCTATGTGAAACGTGTTTTGTAATTATGTTCATATAATACTTACATTTGGATTGGCAAATAGATTCCCAAGTATTTTAGATTATCTCAAGTGATATTAATGGAGTTTTTCTTTTTAATTCTTGCTGCTGATTTTTGTTGGAATATATAGAAATGCTGATGATTTATGTGGGTTTATTTTGTACCCTACAACTTTGCTAAAGTTATTAACTATTTCAACTAGTTTTTTTAGTTTATTTTCCAGGATTCTCTAAGTATACCATCATATCATCCAAAAAGAGTGAGAGTTTAGTTTTCTTATTTCCTAATTTAATTCCTTCAATTACTTTTTCTTCTCTATTTACCCAAACTAGCATATTGAGTACAAAACAAAATAATTGTGGTGATAATGGGCATCCTGGCTTCTCTTCTGATCTCACTGGGAAGGCTTCTAACTTATCCCCATTGCAGATGATATTTCCTAATGATTTCAAATAAATATTATTTATTATTTTAAAGAAAGGCCCTTTTATTCCTATACTTTCTTGTATTTTCATTAGGAATGAGTGCTGCATTTTGTCAAAAGCTTTTTTTGCATCTATTTAGATAATAATGATTTCTGTTAGTTTGATTATTTATATGGTCAATTTTGCCAATAGTATTCCTAATATTAAAATAAGCCTTGCATTCATGGTATAAATCCCACTTGATCATAATGAGTAATCCTTGTCATATGTACTGCACCTTCTTTGTCAGGATTTTATTTAAGATTTTTTCATCAATGTTCATTAAGAAAGTTGATCTGTAATTTTTTTCCTCTGTTTTTGATTTTCTTGGTTTAAGTGTCAGAACCATATTTGTGTCATAAAAAGAATTTGGTAGGACTACATCTTTGCTTATTTTGACAAATCATTTGTATAATATTGGGATTAATTGCTCTTTTAATGTTTAATAGAATCCACTGGTGAACCCATCTGGCCCTGGGGATTTTTTCTTGGGAGTTCATTCATGGCTGGCTCTATTTCTTTTTCTGAAATGGTATTATTTGAGTATTCTATATCCTCTTTTGGTAATCTAGGCATAATATATTTTTATAAATATTCATCTATTTCACATAGATTATCAGATCTATTGTTATATAATTGGGCAAAATAGCTTCTAATAATTGCTTTAACTTCCTGTTCATTGGAGGTATAACGCTTTTCATTTTTGATATCAGTAATTTGTTTCTTTTCTTCTTTTTTCAAGATTCTATTTTATTTTTTTTCTCATAGAACAAGCTGCTAGTCTTAATTAAAGAGCTCAATAGTTCTTTTACTTTCAATTTTATTAATTTCTCCTTTGATTTTTTGGATTTTCAATTTAGTCTTTAACTGCGGATTTTTTAGTTCGTTTTTTTTTTCCCCTAGCTTTTTTAGTTGCATGCCCAAATCATTGATCTGATTTTTTCTCTATTTTATTGACTTTTACCGAGTACTGCTTTGCCTATATGCCATACATTTTTCTATGTTGGCTCCTATTTGTAATTCTCTTAAATGAAATCAATTACTGTTTTTTATTATTTGTTCTTTCACCCAGTTTTGAAGAGTTAGATTATTTAATTTTCAGTTAATTATTATTTTTTTAAATTTCTTCCTCTATGAATCCTTATTGATTATAATTTTTATCATATTATGATCTGAAAAAGTTGTCTTTTTTATTTCTGCTGTTTAAAATTTAGTTGTCAAATTTATATACCTTAGTACATACTCAATCTTTGTATATGTTAAGTATTGATATTTCATTATTTTATATATTGTCTTTTATCAGGATGAAATTATCTTCCTTATCTCTTTAATCAGATATATTTTTGCTTTAGCTTTGTCTAACATCATGATTTCTACTCTTGCTTTTTTTGTCTCAGTTGAAGCCCAATAGATTCTACTCAAGCCCCTCACCTTTACTCTGTATGTGTCTACATGTCTCAAATCTGTTTCTTGTAAACAACATATGGTAGGATTCTGGTTTTTAATCCACTCTGCTATCCACTTCCATTTTAAGGGGGAGTTCATTCCATTTACATTCAAAGTTATGGTTACCATCCATCATGATTTCCTTTTAATCCTGCCTTTTCTCCTTTCACTCTTTCCCTCTATGCCAGTGTTTTTATTTTAATCACAATCCTCTTTTTTACCCCAGTTTTTTAAATAAATCATCCTTAACAGCTTGCTACCAAACCCTCTGTCTCTATATATATATACACATATGTCTTCTAACTACTCTGATAGTGATAAAAAATTTAAGCATTACAGATATTATCTTTCCATATAGGAATATAAACAATTTGATCTTATTGAAACCCTTTAATTTTTTTCTCTTTCATATTTACCTTTTTATGCTTCTCTTGAATTTTGTATTTGGACATCAAATTTTCTATTTAATTCTGGTCTTTTCTTCAGGAATGGTTAAAAATCTTCTTTTTTATTAAATGACAATACTTTCCCCAGATGGAATATGCTAAGTTTTGACAGCTAGATGATTCTTGGCTGTAAACCCAGTTCCCTCACCTTCCAGAATATCATATTCCACGTCTTTCAGCCCTTCAATGTGGAAGCTGACAGATCCTATGTGATCCTGACTGGGACTTCATGAAATTTGAATTATTTCTTTCTGACTGCTTGAAATATTTTTTCCTTGGCTGGGTAGCTCTTCAACATGGCTAAAACATTCCTTGGACTTGTCATTTGGGGACTCACTGAAGGAGGTAATCTGTGAGTTCTTTCCATTTTTATTTTACCTTCTTGTTCAAGAATATCAGGGCAGTTTTCCTGAATAATTTCTTGTAATCTAATGTCTGGGATATTTTTGGGGAGGTCACGACTTCCAGGTAGTCCAATAATTTTTAAATTGGCTCTCCTGGATCCATTTTCTAGGTCAGTTGTTTTTCCAATGAGATATTTCATAATTTCTTCTATTTTTTAATTCTTTTGATTTTGTTTGATTGTTTCTTGATATCTCATGAAGTCATTAGCTCCTATTTGCCTAATTTTAATTTCTAAAGACTGAATTTCTTCCATGATCATTTGATCTTCCTTTTCCATTTGGCCCATTCTACTTTTCATGAAATTCTTTTCTTCATTTTTTTCTTACCTCTTTTTTCAGAATGTAATTTCTGTTTTTTAGACATTTTTTCTTCATTGGATTTTTGTGCTTCTTTTTCTAGTTGATCAATTTTGCTTTTTAAGCAGTTATTTTCTTTTTGCATTAGTTCAATTTATTTTTCCCATTTTTCTTTCTATTTTTTCTTCAACCTGTCTTATTTCATTTTTTAATTTTTTTTAAGTTCTTCCAGTGCTTGGGACCAATTTTCAAATTTATTTGAAGTTTTATATGTAGTTGTTCAGATCTCACCATATCCTCTTGATTCTGTTCTTTAATTTTTATCAACATAGAAGCTTTCTAGGGTTAGGAGTTTCTCTTTGCTCATTTCCTCAGTCTTTTTTTTTTTGTCTGTGGACAGGGAATTCTGAAAGCTTATGATTATTTCTCCTCTGCTGCTGGCTTGTAGGGTTCAGCACTGTGAGCTATTTTGCCCTACAGTTAGGTCTTTATCACAATATTGCAGGCTTGAAAGAGCCCAGACTTATGGACCTCACTTTGGGCTAGTTTCAGGGCCTTAGACATTAAGGGGCAGGTCTGAGGTGCCCTTTTGTTGGGGTACTCCCCAGTCCCGGGATCCTGAAGTTGGCTTAGGCCCAGTCACGGACCTTGGTGCAGTGTATATGTGTGTGTAAGGAGGGGCGGAGAAATTGGCCAGCACTCCTCTGTGTGCAGTTTTGCTTCCAGTTCCTCTTTATCCCATGAAAATCAATTCTCTCTGCCTAACTTTCAAGTTGTACTCAGCAATAGAGCTCCCTCACTCCATCTTGCTATTGTAGTTTTATCCCTGTCAGGGTATTTTTTTAAAGATTGGTTTAGCAAGATTTTCAGAGTGGTTTTAGCTTTTGCTGCTACTAAGCCAACATCTTGGCCTTGCCCTTAAACATGTATATTTGTTTGCATGTTATCTCCTCCATTATAGTGTAAACTCCTTAAAGATATGGACTACCTTTTGCCTTTTTTTTGTATTCCAGAACTATGCATAGTGCCTGGCATGTAGTATGTGCTTAATAAATGTCTATTGATTAATTGTCTAATGGTTTAATAAAATGAGGGCAAATGACCAGCAAGAGTACTAGACAGCTAGGAGACATACTAGATAGACACTTACTAGTTGTTTTGCCCTAAGCAAGTCACTTAACTTCTGTCTGCCTCAGTTTCCTCTTATAAAATGATAATTATATTAGTATTTACACCCTTCAAGGTTGTTTTGAATATAAACAGATAATATCTATCACAGAACCTGACACATAGTAGGTGTTTAATATTTTTTTTTCCTTCCTGCTTGCCCAATGTCACATTTCCAGTTTACCTTCCCCTTTCCATGACACCATGAGATGTGTTACTGTGGATCAATAAAAGCAAACTCTGTACCATTCAGGAGACCAATATGCTTAACAGTATAGAAACCAAAAAGAATAAAGGATCTTTGGAGGAGGAAAAAAGTATAGTAAGATAAAAAGACAGAGACCAAGATACAGAGACAAAGAGAGAAGAGGAGTAGGAGACTGGTTAATAGGAACACTTTGCCCAAATTAATTGCAATCTTTGACTACAAAGATAGAATGAGTTCAAATAGATAAAATGAGAAAGAAAATCATTCTTGTGCTGGTTTGTGGGGAGCAACAAGGCAGAAGTGGTCAATGAGTGAATAAATAGAGTGGAGGGCAGAAGAGGGAATATCCTTAGAGAAAGGGGCTTGAGAGTACCTGAAATGAGCTGAGTTTATAAACTCCACAAACTGGATCCAAGCAAGGAAGTCAAGAGCCCAGGTGGCCAAGGACAAAATCCAAAATACAATCAGATATTATAATAAGCAGCCTGGTTCTTAGCATCCCCCAGTCCCCACATCTGGAGACATTTAATCTCCATTTGTAGGCTGAGCCCTGAGTGATTCAGGCTTGAAGATCATCCTGGCTTCCAGTCACCAGAGACATAAAAAACCAGCTGCTTTGGTGGCTTAGGTAATTCAGCATCAAAACTATTGACTACTAGGATTCTTGTTCTAGTAACTGAGCCTTGCCTTATTTCTTGTTACTTGGGGGAATGTCCCTTGCCTAATATCCCAAGTTACCAGAAACTGGGTCACTTGTGTCTGCCTAGTTTCCCAGAACCTAAAGGACTGGGGTCAACTTTGTTTCCACTGTTACTCCTCCTAAGATTTCTGCCTTTAAAACACAGTATCTGTGTCCAGGTCATTTAGAACCTGTTTTCACATCTCCTTGAAATTATTTGCATCTATATATCTATATATTTCTCTCTATATATATACACACACACACACACACACACACACACACGTGTGTGTGTGTGTGTGTGTGTGTGTGTATTCTGCTCTCTTGTTTCCATGCTATGCTTGCCTGTGTCCTTTTTGCAAAGTTCCATGGATTTTGCAAACTGTGGCCACAATTGCTGGACTCCTCCATCCCAGATCTTCATCTCCTCCCACAGCATCTAATTTATCATTTCTACTCCTGGACACTGAATCATAAAATATCAAAGCTGGGAGGGACCTTCATACATAGAATGTCACCACTAGAATAGCCTTAAAACACAGATCTTTGAAAGATCTTAGAATGCAGAGTAAAAAATCAAGGGCTAGAGGGGCCTTAGAAAGGAATGTCAAAACTGCAAGGGACCTGGGAACACAGAATATATAATATCTGAGCTGGGAGATACCTTGGAACATAGGAAAATAGAATGAGGAGATAACCTTGGAGATCATCTAGCCTAGCATAGTCAAACATTCCATCATAGACCATGTGGTAGCCTGACTCTACTGAATCAAGTTAAATCCAGATTAAAATATAATTTTGAAATGCTTAACAAAATAAGTTAAAATATAAGAGAACATGTAGAAAGTTAACATGTGTTTTCCAAGTCAAATACATGGGCTACAAGAATTCTTTGAATGTTTTAGTGAATGATAGTGAAGAAACCAGGATGACCCCTATTTTGGGAGCCTGAGGTTAGGAGTATGGTATTGTTCTTTACAGTAATAGGGAAAGTAGGAGGGTTTAGGGGGAAAGAGAATAGTTTGGAAATAATAAGTTTAAGATGTCTATTGGACATCCAATTAGAGATGTCTAAAAAGCAGTTGCAGAGGCAAGATTGGAGGTCAGCTGAGAGATTGGTGCAAGAAAGATAGATTGAAGAGTCATCAGCATAGAGATGGTAATTAAATTCATGGGAGCTGATGAGATCTCCAAGCAATGTAGTAACAATGGAGAAAGAAGGACCCAGGAAAAAAAAACCCTGAGAGACACCTATAGTTAGAAGGTTTGATCTGGAGGGGAGATCCTACAAAGGAGAAAGAGAAGGTCTAGTCAGATAGGTAGGAGAAGAACTAGGAGAGAGGGTGAGTTCTAAAATCTTGGATATAATATCAAGGAGGAGAGAATGATCAGTAGTGTCATAGGCTGCAGACAAGTCAGAGGTTGAGATAAGGTCACTGGATTTGGCAACTAAGAGATCATAAGGGTAATTTTAGAGAGATAAGGTTTCATGGAATAAGATCAGAAGCCAGGTTGTAAGGGGTAAGGAAGAGAGTGAGAAGAAAGTTGAGAATGGAGAACCATTTGTAGACAGTCTTTTTGAGTTTAGTTAGAAAGGGCAGAAGAGCTATAGAATGATAGTGGGAATGGAAGGACCAAGAGAAGATTGTCTCAAGATACAGAAGATATGGGCATGTTTGTAGGCAGTAGAAAATGAGCCAGTGGATGGGGATAGATTGAAAACAAGTTAGAGTGAGAAAATAAAAGGAAGAAATCTGTTGGAGAAGACAGAATGGAATGGAATCCCATAATAAGTAGAGGAATTAGCCTTGATAAGTATTAAGGCATTTCATCATATAAAACAAGGATGAAAGAAGAGAGAGTGGTAGAAGATACCTGAGTGATAAGAGAAGAGGAAAAGGGGAGGAGAGAGAATGCATGATGAATAGCTTCCATTCAGAAGTTTCAAGTAAGTCATCTGGGGCAGCTGGGTGGCTCAGTGGATTGAGAGCCAGGCCTAGAGACTGGAGGTCCTAGGTTCAAGTCCGGCCTCGGACACTTCCAGCTGTGTGACCTTGGGCAAGTCACTTGACCCCTATTGCCCACCCTTACCACTCCTGGGCCAAGGACGGTCCCTAGCCCAGATGAAAAAGGAGGAGGGTTGGGCGTGGGGATAGCAACCCCACCCTGTAAAAACTACATCTGCTAAAGAAACTGCAACCTAAAGTAGGGGCAGCTGGGCTAGCTCAGTGGATTGAGAGCCAGGCCTAGAGATGAAAGGTCCTAGGTTCAAACCCGGGCTCAGACACTTCCCAGCTGGGTGACCCTGAGCGACTGTGTGACCCATTGCCTACTGGTTGTGGCCCTATGCTCCTAGAATGGAGTCCCAGGATAAAAAAAAAAGTAAGTCATCTAAACTCTTTCAGTCTCAGTTTCTCACTCTTAAATATATGAATATATAAATAAAAATGCTTATATATAAAATATGTATATACATTATTTCTATAGCTAGAAACATTCTTCCTACCATTGAATTTACTTCTTCTCATAGAACATGGTGTATTTTCTTCCAGCACCCACTGCTAGGATAGATCAAGCACAGTACTCCTAAAGGCTCATTTTTTCCTAGAGTCAGACTTCAGGAAGTCTGGTGGTTTTTCTGATCCTTCAAACATCATAACATCATGGCCTTGTCTGTTATATTTATTACTTTAAACCCTTACCTTCCATCTTAGAATCATTATTGTGTATTGGTTCAAAGGTAGAAGAATAGTAAGGTCTAGGCAATGAGTTTAAGTGACTTGTCCAGGGTCACAGCTCAGAAGTATCTAAATGTGAGATCTGAACCCAAGATCTCCCATATCCATATCTGGTGCTCTATTCATTAAGCCACCTAGCTGATTCCTTGTCTGTTTTATCTTGCTATTGATTGAACTAAGAAATTTGCTATTGATTGAACTGAAAAGCACAAACCTAAAGAGGTAAAGAAGCAGAGATGCCATGAGATTCCAGCCATGTGTGGGCTCAAGAGAAGATCAGAGTTCAATGGCTTTCCCCATCCAGAGGCTTACAGTATTTGTTCCTCTGATCACCACCAGGAAAGACAGTGAGTTCCTCTATTGCATTTCTTTTTAATGCACTCAGTTTCAGCTCAGCAACCACTTAAATGTCTTTCATTTACCAAACAAGGAGCATACAGGCAAAAGTCATAGAACACCTGTGCATGCTCTGAAGTGGAAGCCAGGGATTTTCCAGTATGAGTAATCACTCACTTCCAGAAGAAGATTTCAACTCATCTTCCTGATTCTAGACCCACAGCCTAACTGACCATTTAGTTTGTTTTGTTTATACTTTATACTTATTTATGTATATGCTATCACTCAGAATGTAAGCTCCTTGAAAGCAGGAACTTCACTCTGGTCTTTGTGTTCTTAGTAATTTGGCACAGTTCCCCGTACACAGTAAGCACTCAATAAATGTTCACTAATTGATTAATTATGTTTGTGCATCCCACATAAAGCATCAGAGTTTGTTGGCCCAGGATTAGACTAAATAAAGAGATAGGAGGAAGTGTTCTGTTCTTTTCACAAGTGGGGATCAGCATTGGTTTGTGAACTCCACATTTTAGAGAGGACATTGACCAAGTTGTCTCTGGCCAAAGTAATGTGAATGGGTGAGAGAAAATACCATTTGAGGATCACTTGAGGGAAATGGGGGAATTTAGACAAAGGAAGAGACATGATGGCTTTTCTTAAACATTTGTGGTAAAATAGTGGTAAAATAACAGATTTCAGTCTTTTATGAAGAAAAACTTGGCTAACGATTAGTAGTATCTCAAAGCAGACCATTCAACTTTGGGAACTGGCCATTTCTAGAATTAATGCTATGTTACTGAAGAAGGTTGTAGAACTTTTGGTTGTTGGGTTGGACTAGATGACTTCTGAGACCCCTTTTAGCTCAATACCTGGTTCTGTCAGTCAGTCAAATAGCCTTGATGAAACATCTCCCAGGTGGTAGACATCATGTCAAGCATTGAGTTTAAAAAGGAGAAAGGCCAACAAGGAGCTCAGTTATCTGACCACAGTTAAGGGAACTGGAGAAGAAAGAGACTGAAGAGAGAATGTGGGTGAAGGACACAGGTGACAATTATGTAGCGGTGCCTAGATCAAGGAGGAACTCGAGAGCTTTGGTTCATTACAGTTCTTTCATGTCTTGCCAAAGAGTGCTTGCCAAAAGCCTAATGGAGATACTTTGGACTTGTTGAGTTGAATATATAGAGGCAGAGAACAAGGTGAGCACCACACCAAAGACCTGGAAATGTGCTCCTTTTCTCTGTATGTCTGTGCACACACATATAAATGCACACACAAGCATTTTATGTTTTACTCTATAGACAAATATGTGCATATGTTTATATTTATCTGTTTTATATAATGTGTATTCATGTACTCTATTCTGTATATATGTACATACATGTACATATGCAATCAATATCTATATAATATAAATTTATATATTATATAAGTTATATCTATATGAAGATAGGTAGGTAGACAAACAGGGGACAGATGAATGGATTGATAGATAAGGATTGAGCCTGGACTTTTAATTTTATTGATAAGGAAAATTCCTTCAACCAATTCAGATCAGCAACTTCTCTACATTTGATCATATTAAACTTTTGCATTAGAATGATTCAATGACTTATCCAGGGACACACAGTCAATGTGAATCAGAAGTGGGACATGAACCCATGTCTTCCAGGCACTGAAGGCAATTTCCTATTATAACACTGTGTTTGTGTGTGTGAAACAGGAGAAAGACAAACAAGCATTTAGTAAGCACCCATCATATGCCAAAAACTCTGCTAAGTGCTTGAGATTCTGAGATGGAGAAGGAAAAACAGAGAAATAAATACTCTAAAGAAGGACAGCTAAATAACCCAGTGCCAGATAGAGTGCCAGATGTAGAGTTGGAAGGACTTGGGTTCAAATGGGGCTTCAGACACTTCCTAGCTATGTGGCCCTAGGCAAGTCACTTAATTCTGTTTTTCTAGCCTTTCTTTTTTAGAGTTGTAGAAAATAAGGTGTGTGCTTTTTAAGATCCTATAAGAAGAAATATATAAGATTCACAGAGATGAGATCATGGAACTTGAGTTGGAAGAGACCTCCAATTTCAATAACAAGGTCAACAAACATCCCCTTTACCATCTACCCTAATAAGTAGCCACCCTGCTTTAGGACAAAAATCTCTTTGAGTGGCAGGGATCTATTCTCAACAATCTATTCTCAACAGCTCCATCCAGCTGACTCCACTTTGGGGGTATAGCTGATTGCCAATTTGTTTTCGTTTTAATCATTTGAAATTTACCTTCCACCCATGTGTCTTTGGTTCTGCCCTTTATGGTTGAGCAGAATATTAAGATGAATCCTTTTCGGCAAGACTCTCAGTGCTTCAAAATACCTCTGAGCCTCCCCAGTAATTCTTCTCTTCTCAGTGCTAAATATTCTTAATTCTCTTAGCTGTCCCTGAATAGCACCATCTCCCCAACCCTTGCCAAACTCTCTGTCCTATTCTGGAACTGCTCCAGATTATTGATCTTTCTGAAATTTGGTGCCTTGAATAGAATGCAGTACTGATGTGCCCTGATTAGATTAGAATGCAGAGAGGCTAGCATTCTCTGGCTCTGGATAATACACCTCTGGTAATATAGCCTGGGATAAAGTTAGTTTTTGTTTGTTTCCTGCGGTTTGTTTTGCCCCTGCCATGGCAGAATGTTGATTCACATTGAGCTTAAAATCCACTAAAGTATCCAAATCTTTTTTTTTTTTTTTTGCATGAAGTCTTTCCTTATCATACTTGCCAAGTTCTGTCTGTGCAACATTGACTTTGGACCTATGCATAAAAACTACATTGATGCTCATTGAGCTTGCTTTCATTTGAGTTGGCATCTCATTCATATATGTTGAGATTTGTTTAGATGCCGATCCTGTCATCCAGTGAGTGCATGAGTCCTCCCAAGTTTAGGCCATCTGAAAATCTGATGTGTGCTGTCTCTGGAAGTCCCCCCTGCCTGGAATGCTTTTTCTCACTTCTACCTTTCTCTTTGCCTCAATTCAAGCACTATATTCTTTATATAAAGGCTTTCTTCATTCCTCTCAGCTCCTGATGCTTTCTATTGCCATGTAGTATTCATTTTGCATGTGCCAAAATAATGTTCTCTCTCTCTCTCTCTCTCTCTCTCTCTCTCTCTCTCTCTCTGTCTGTCTCTCTGTCTCTCTCTCTTTATCTATCTATCTGTCTGTGTCTGTGTCTGCCTATCCATTCATCCATCTCTCTATGTATCTATTTATGTATCTGTTTCTCTCTATGTATCTATCAATCTATATATCCATTCATCCATCTACGTATCTATATATGTATCTATGTATCTACTTATGTATCAATCTGTCTATCTACATATACATTAATCCATCTATGAATCTATTTACATATCTATGTAGTTATCTAGTTATGTATCTGTATCTATGTATCAATCTCTTTGTTTGTCTATCAGATCTATCATGCATATCCATATATAAAGTCATATTTGTCCTTGGCAAATCTTAAAGCACTGTGTAAACCTCAGCTCTTATTAATTATTTATGAGGCAGCTAGATGGCACAGTAAATAAAATATCGAACTTGAAGACAGGAAGACTATGTCAACTCTGACCACAGATATTTATTAGATTATTTGATCCTGAGCAAGTCATTTAGCTTCTGCCTACCTCAATTTCCTTATTTGTAAAACGAGGATAATATTAACACCTCCCTGCTGGTTCTATTATAAGGATAAATGAGTATTAATTGGTAGAGTGCTTTGGAAACCTTGAAATACTATATAAATGTTAGTTATTGTTATGGTTATTATTACATGTTGTCCCTCACATTATAAGATAAGCCCCTTGAGGGCAGGGGCTATTTTTTCCCCTTATGACATGAACATGTCAGAACTCTGAGATATACTACTAGAGACCTCTGTTCAGTGTTCACTAATCACCATGGATTGGTCCTGCCCATTCTACCTGTTATAGATTCACAGGATGACATTACTCTCTAGTCACATATGTCCATATCTGTCCATGTTTTCTGTCATGAAATACCATAAGGCATTTTGCTTTAAAATCAGAGACATTGATTGTCTTTGGATTATGCTGGGGGAAAAAAAAAACACTCCAAACCCCAAAGCATTAAATGTCTCCCCAAATGATAACTAAGAATTTTTATAGAATTTGAGGTCTGTAAGGTATATTTCTGACCATGAAGCAATAAGGGCAAGATCCAGGATTCGAATTTAGGTCCTTCAAATATTGTCCATTATTCTACATTTACCACAACTGTCTCATGGCTAGATTTCCTTTTCTCATGTCTGTGAGCTTGTGTGCTTTCCATCTTCCCCCTCCTATTACTTCATATTAACTTTGTATATATAATTGTTCTTCCTTTTCCACATCCAGGGTCCATGTGGCTGACCCCCAATAAAATGTAGTTTCCTTGAAAACAATAACTGCCTGGTTTATTTCTTCATACCTCATTGCCCAGGAGCATGTCTGGTCCACAGTTGGTGTTTAATAAATACTTGTTGAATCAAGCCAGATGGAACGGAATTGAATTGTTTGGATGTTTCCCCTTTGTATCAGTACTTTGGATTGCTATTTGGGAGGATGTCATTCTGACAGTTAGCTCCTTTTCTTGTCTTCCCAATGCATCCAGAAAGATTCCATTCCCAGTAGCTCAGTGTCTCTCCCTTTCACTGTGCATTGGTATTTGAAAGTAAGCAAAAGCTGACAGAGATATGCAGCTTCAGGGGGGAGGGGAGAAAGGTTTCAGGCTTATCAGTAATCATAGAAATGGATTTATCATATCTTGGCTCTGTTAATTACTAATTTATGATCTTTAAAAAGTCATCAAAAACCTCCAGGTCTTACTTTACTCATTTGTAAAATGGAAGGATTGGAGTTGGGTTTGGAGGCAAAGGTCTGTGATTCCATCTCTTGTGGAAGCAGAGGTGGAGGCTGAGACTGCTCAGTTCCTTGAAATTGGGAGTTCTGAGCTGCATTGGACTAAACCAATTCAGTATCCACATTAAGTCCAGCATTGGGTTATCTAAGGAAGGTGAAATAGCCCAGGTCAAAAATGGAGGAAGTCAAAGCCCCTGTGTTAATTAGTAGTGGCATTGGATTCATGACTATCCTTCTAGCCTGGGTGAGATGGGGAGAACCTGTTTAAAAAAAAAAAAAAAGGAAAAGATGAGTGCTAGACAAATGAATGATCACATTAGATCTAAATAGAGGACTAGGGAGCTAAATCTTATAATTACTGTAATTTCTTAAAGCAACTCTTACTTTTAAATTCAATTCAATAAATTCAGCTCTATAAGCATCTATACAACAGGCACAATAATGAGTATATATGATACAAAGACAAAAATAGAAGCATTCCTGCCTCTAAGGAGTGTTCAATTCTATTGGGAAGTTATAATAGAGACAGAAGTCAGCTTAGCACAAGGAAAATAAAGGAGGGAGGAAGAATGCCTGGATTATTTCAATTGCTTACTGGGAGGCTTGCCTCAATTCTCTCCACACCCCAATCAATCCTCCATCAGTCACCAAAATGATTTTTCTATACTACAGGTCTGACTATATCAACTGCCCCTTCCCCTCATTCTCCATCCTCCATTAGCATTAGTGGCTTCCTATTGTCTCCAGAATCAATGTGCTTTGTCTGGCATTCAGAGCCTTTCATAACCCATTTCCTTCCTCCCTTTCCATTCATTTTATACCTTGCTTCCCTGTAAGACATACTAACTGGGCTTGCACAAATAAGATACTCCATTTCTTGGACTATATTTCTTTTGCTGTCTCTCATAGTTGGATGCTTTCCCTCTAGAACTCTACTGACTGGTTTCTCTGACTTCTTTTAAGTCCCAATTAAGATCCCATTTTTATAGGAAACCTTTCCTACCTGTGTTATTTAGAATTTCTGGAGTTTTATTTAGAAGTATTAAGCCTCAAGATATGTAGATATATGACAACTTCCTGTGGACATGTGGGGGACTTTGAGACTACATTTTCCATGATGCAATAGGTTTCCTGTTTTGGACATGATGCTGTTTTCAACGTAAAGCCCAGCTTTAAGTATTAGCCAACCGGGCTTGACTCGCTCTCGGGTATGAGGCAGACAAGATGGAAGGAGATACGGACTGGTGGTATTTTTGAAAGAGTCAGGCATGGTCTTATATATATTTTACCAACATGACCATGGTAATTAAAATATTATTTTTCCTCATAATATCAGTCTTTATCAATTTTGAAAATAACATACCCTAAGGGGAGGCAGCAAGACCTGTGGCATCTTCCATATGACTCCAAAGGACTTCTCCTTGCATAGGGGAAGGACTGTCTTTTGCCTCTTTTTTTTATCCCCAGCACTTAGCACAGGACTTGGCTCATAGCAGAAGCTTAATCAATGTTTATTGGTTAATCGATTGATCTCAATAGTTTAATTAGGATAGCACTAAAACTTTAAACAACTTGACAAAAGAATAAAGAATTTCATTTGGAGAAACAAAAGGTCTAGAATCTCAAGAGAAAATTAAAGTAAAATCAGGAACAAAGGAGGTTTAGTATTAGTTGTTCTTAACCTTTTTTATGTAGAAGATGCCATTAATACTTTTTGCCACATTTTTTAAAGAAAAGTAAATCAACAAAATTGAATGAATGAACGAAAGAAGGAAACCTTTGTTCTGAATTTACTATATTTTAAGCATTATATTAAAGGTTAGAAATACTAAGAGAAAAAAATAAATGTCTCCGATCTCAAGGAACTCACACTCTAATTGAGAAAGACAATACTGAGAAGAGAATTCAGCGTTAGGGCAGATGAAATGGCCTGGAAATCTTGGGGGATCAGTAGCAGAGCCAATGGTAGGTCCAGGAGTGCTTAACCCATCTCAGCAGGTCAGCCTGCGTTGTCCAAGGGTCTGGAGGGTGCAGCGGTAGGGCAAATGGTAGTCCCCAGAAGACTTTAGGATTCAGAGACAAAGTAGAAGGTAAGACCTAATGGTCCTTTACATCTTGAAAAGGTAAATTTATATATGCTTGGTGAAATTTATTTCTTCTAGTTGGCAAAGGCAGCCAAGTTCCTATTCTCACCTAATTATCCCCAATGTGGTCTAGGTGACCTGAGGACACAGGGGTGTACTCGAGCCAGCTGGACTCCAGGGCTCACTTGGAATTCTCAGCGTGAACATTTAGTCATTTTCTGAGATGCCTCAGAAACTGGCAAACACTAGAAACCTGAGTTTGTTGTTTGTTTTATTGTTTTGTTGATTGCTCAGGCTTAAAAAAGGGATAGAGAAAATGTTCCTAATGCAGATTAAAGTTAATTTTTTGTCATGTGTGCATTTTCTTCAGAGATCCAATTGTTAAACATTTCCCAGCACAGCCTGATTCCAAAGCCAAGTCCCTATCCACTGCCCCATGATGCCTTTCACTTGAATAGTTAATTAGACATATGTTGATCTTATCATTTATAATCATAGCTATCCTCTTCTGAATTTTCCTCTAGTCACCACCTGGGCATTCAGATAAGGGCAGAGGGTAGGCAAGGAAAGGCTACAGTAATACATAGATTAAAGTGAAGGGCTCAAATTGTGAAGGGAGAAAAGCAGGAGAAATTCCCATTTTATAGGAACTGCTAAGAAAGCAGTTTGACAGAAGGTCATTTTTAAAGAAACATCTCCCCATATACTACAATAATCTCCAAATGGATACCCAGTCTATATAGAAGATTGCCAAAAAATAGAGAAGAAAATCAATTTTACAATAATGGTGAGAGGAGAATTGACATCAAATGGATAAATGTGATTATAAAAGATAACACTGACTATTCTAGTTAATTCTTTCAATGAGAGGCAGCATGGTGGAGTGGATTAGGGCCTAGCTTTGGAGTCAGGACAACCTGAATTTATGTCTGATCTCCTGGTGCTGGCTATGTGAACCTCTGCAAGCTAATTAATCTCTCAGTGACACCAGGTAATTCTCTAAGGCTATAAACTGCAGAAGAGTTGTACTCTCTTGGTGGTCAGAGCTTCCCCACTAGGCACTCCCTACACAGATGAAAGCACATGTCCATACTGGAGCAGGTCTCAGAAACTAGGGAAGTGAAGAAAGATAGTGCAGTTCAAAATTAAGTAATCTAAGGAATGGAAAACATATTCTCCCCTTAAATCCCTATATACAGAAGATTCAGCCTTGCTCAGAGAGCCAAATTGCTGCTCTGACCCTTTTCTATGTCTCTGTCTCTCTGTCTTTTTCTGTCTCTCTGTTCTCCTCCTCCTCCTCCTCTTCCTCTTCCTCTTCCTCTTCTTCCTCTTCCTCTTCCTCTTCCTCTTCTCTCTTCTCTCTTCTCTCTTCTCTCTTCTCTCTTCTCTCTTCTCT
>NC_058131.1:14676418-14751612 GCF_016433145.1 Gracilinanus agilis | reverse complement strand
AGAGAGAGAGAGAGAGAGAGAGAGAGAGAGAGAGATGTGCATGTGTGATAATTGTTTTTTACTATAATTGGTTTCCTTTGTAATCCAAAATATTTAATTTACACATTTAAAATATTATTATGAGAAGGGGATTGGTACACTTCAGAATAGCAAAAAGGTTCATTTTTGTCTCCATCTCTGTTTCTGTCTCTGTCTCTCTGTTTCTGTCTCTGTCTGCCTGTCTGTCTGTCTGTCTGTCTGTCTCTCTCTCTCTCTCTCTCTCTCACACACACACACAAACACAAGATTAAGAACTTCTGGCATAGTGAACAAAAACACTGAATGGGGCGGGGTGGGGTCAGCAGAACTGGGTTTGAATGTTATTTTTGCTACTTCATAATTTAATAATCTTGAGAAATGCCTACATATACTTGTATACCAATTGAATCTATGTGCCTCAGTGTTCCTATCTATAGAATGAAAAGATTAATCTAGCTAACTTCCAAAGTTATGTGATCCTATAAAGTAGGAGTAGGTTGAGTTTCCATATTTATTGTTGTTTCAGTTGTGCCCTATTCTCTGTGATCCCTTTTGGAGTTTTCTTGGCAGAGATACTGGAATGATTGGCCATGTCCTTCTCCAGCTCATTTTACAGATGAGGAAACTAAAACCAATAGGGTTAAGTGACTTTCCTAGGGTCACATATCTACTAAGTTTCTGAGCTCAAATTCAAACTCAGGTCTTCCTGACTCACCAGGCCCTGAACCACCTGGATATCTCCATGATTACTTCTTTGCAAATATTTTACATAGACTTAATTGTGTTTTGTGGGAGAGAATATAAAATGATGGAAGAATATATCCAATCAAAGGATCATAGATTTTGAGATGGAAGGGACTTGAGATGAATCCATCTCTGTTATTTTACAAATGAGGAAAATGAGTCACAGGGAGGTCAATTAAGTGGCTTGCCCAAGATTTTCATTCTTCTTGACAGGTAGACTATGGCTAAGAGTGAGTTTAAGTCCACATTTCTAGATATTACGGGAATGAAATTAAACATAGCTAGGGAAGGATTAGAAGGCCACTGAGGTCTTTGAGTTACCTTTTCTGAAGACTAATCTTGATGAAATATTTGGTCTTTTCAATTCTCTAGGATCCATGCCAGCACTGAAATGCCTCAACTGGTGTTGATAGTCTGTAAAAAAATTAGACTAATGAATGTGTATAGCCAGTTTCCAAGTGTTATGTAGTAGTAAAGGCCTGATTTACACACACAGTCACACAATCTCAGCTGGAATCTCAGCAGCCACTTGGTCCAAGCCATACTGGAATTAAGAATCCCTTCATTAGCATACTCATCAAGTGACCTTCCAACCCTCTGCATGTAAATGTCCAGTGAGGGAGAGGCCATTCTGATAAGGAGAAGCCAATTCCACTTCTAAAGACTTTTAATTATGAGGGAGATATTGCTTTGATATATGTCACAATTTTCTCTTTTTCCTTAAACCTAGTTTAGATTTTTCTTATTGCTGGTTCTATCCACTGTCTCTAATTCTGTTCCTTATGGCCAAATTAAATAAACATAACTCCCTAGCCATTTGACAGGCTTTTGCATACTTGAGACTCCTTTCCTCCAGGCAAACCATCCATAATTTGGCCTTCCGCTGATCTTCAGGTGGTTTTGAGGCTTTTGACCATGTCTGTTGTTCTCATCTGCTCTTGCATCTCTTCAGAAAAGAATATAGTGATTTCCTGGCATAATGAATGATGGGCTGCACATTCCATATGTAGCTGGTGTTTCTTCTTGTTTTCTCTCTTCTGCCAGAACCAAACATCTGAATGCTGGGCTAGGAAGGTGGGAGTAGGTCCCACCATTTGTGTTTCTCTCTACATAGTCTAAAAACTGAAGCCATTATCTACCCAGTCTCTTTTTAAAATTAAAAACCCTCACCTTCTGTCTTAGAATCAATATGGTCTATTGATTCCAAGGCAGAAGAATGACAAGGGCTAGGCAATGGGAATTAAGTGTTTTGCCCAGGGTCACAGAGCTAGGAAGTGTCTGAGGCCAGGTTTGAATCCAGGACCTCCTGTCTCTAGGCCTGGATTTTAATCCACAGAGCCACCTAGTTGATTCCTTTCTACCTAGTCTTAATACAAAAACATGGTAATGATCTTTATCTTGTGTTTCTGAGATGGAAGGAACCACAGAGACTATTTCTCTCAAAGATTCTCAATTTTTTTTCTTTGTGTTATGGATCCCTTTTGGAGTTTGGTGAAGAATATGGACTTCTTAGAATAATATTTTTAAACCCTTGTACTTTGGTGTATTGTCTCATAGGGGGAAGAGTGGTAAGGGTGGGCAATGGGGGTCAAGTGATTGCCCAGGGTCACACAGCTGGGAAGTGGCTGAGGCCGGGTTTGAACCTAGGACCTCCTATCTCTAGGCCTGACTCTCACTCCACTGAGCTACCCAACTGCCCCCTAATTTTTTTAAATGAGTAGAGTAAAATATATAGGAATATAGAGGATACCAATTTTGTTGAAATGAAGCTGTAATTTTTTCTCAAAATGTAGATTCTCAAAGTTATAAAACTGTGTGTACTTTTTGACCCAGTAATACCACTATTAGGCTTATTCCCTACAATTCTTGAGGAAAAAGGCAAAGAAACTATATATTTTAAAATATTTGTAGTAGCTCTTTTTGTGGTGACAAAGAACCAGAAACTGAAGGGATGATCATTAGTTGGGGAATGGCTGAACAAGTCGTGGTAAATACTTGTAAAGGAAAACTATTATTCCACAAGAAATTATTAACAAGAGAATCCCCCCACCAAAAAAAAAAAAGAAAATCTGATAAGACATAGGCATTGATGTAAAGTGAAGTGAATTAAACCAGGAGAACGTTGTACAATAATCTATAATGATCAACTGTGAACATCTTAACTATTATCAAGAAGGCAAGCATGTAGGACAACTCCAAGAGACTCCTGACAAGAAAGAATATCCACCATCAAAGAAGGAACAGAGTTTGAATCCAGATTAAAGCTTTCCTTTAACACAGAATAGCCAATGAGGAGCCTTGGTACCTAATCCTACAAGATATCAGTAACCTAGCTAAGAGACAATCCTAAAATGATCCTGCCCTCCCACCAGTATCTCAGAATTGAGACCCTGATGTTCTAAGTTTCTCTCCTTTTATAGGCACATCTCAACTGACTTTTGGTCTCATGCCAGCTCAATGCCACCTCTGCATTCTGTGTTCTAACTCGGTAACTGGCAATCATGCTGGTCCGAAATGGCTTCTTGCAAGAGTATTTCCAATAGCTAATAGGAGAATTTGTTTCTTTTGAATGAGTTTATTACAATTTATAATATATTTATAAAACACATGCATTATACTATTGTTATAACATATAAAAATAAATGGCAACAAAAATGTAGATTCAAATTAACATCCTTGCGAAATATAGGTCAACCAATTACTACCATTCTATTCAATACTTCTTTGACATCTGGGACCAAACTGTCCTCTAGATATCGTTCCCCAATATGTATTGTCTTCTTTTATGAGAATATAAACTTCCTGAGGGCAATAATTGTCTGGATTATTTATTTTGTGTCTCCACATCTTTGTACAGTATCTGACACATGGTAAGTACTTAATAAATTCCCTTTCCTCTTTATTCCCTTGTTTCCTTCTTCCCCTTCCCTTCCCCATCCTTCCTTCCTCCCTTCCTTCTTTCCATTACTCTATGTTATATTATAGTATTCTTTCCCTATAGAAACTTAAGAGATTCCCTTTTTTCTGACTTGGAACACTTAGAATCTACCTACTTAATCCACTGAAAGAATACAAAAAAGCAGAATCCATGGTCATTCTCCCGAAACAGTTTATAATACACCAATAGATACTTGCAAGGTTTTTTCCAATGTTCTTTCCAATATCAACTTATTTTAAATTTGCATACTTTTAATTAAGTTTTTATATACATATATATATGGATATATATGCATATGTATGCCTATATGTAGATGTCTGTATGTCCTTCACAAAAAATGCACTTCAGAGTATACTGGCAAAGAAAACTGAGATAATTTAAATGCATGAAATGGAAGAGCAATGGCCTCAATATATGTAAACCAATTAAATATCCATTTTGAAGGCTCCATTTTGCATCAGACCCAGGAGGCCAGGAGCCTAGTTCTCTGCCAAATAACTTGGGCAGGAAAATCTCATATAGTGAGATTTGCTACGACCTGTTCTGCCTGCAGTCCTCTCAGTTTAAGTGTAGTCATTTTCACTAGGAAAATGTAAATTGATTTTAATGTGTATGATAATTAGAGACAGAGGACATCTCAAATTTCAGATACACATCAGGGAAGAATACAGGTAGGGAAAAACTGGCAGCCCCTCCATGTCTGTATAATCTTAAATAATGTAAGAATATGAATAATGCTCTAAGAAAAGGGAAAGATAATCATATTGTTATCATTATAATAGATTGAGATTAGGAAGGGAATCTAGAGATCCAAAAATTCTCTGCCTTCTAGAAACCCTGCTTTCCTTTAAAATTTAGCTCAGGTGATATCTATTTTAGGACTTTCCTTATCTCTCCAGCTACTAGTTCCTTTTTATTTAAAAAATTTAAAATTTATCTTGTATATTCTTTTAAGTTTACATGTTTACATACTCCTTCTTGACTTTCCTTCCAATCTATACTCAAAGGTTGAAGCCCAGAGGTGAGGTAAGTGACTATACCAGATTCAATACACATAGGCACTCTTAAAATCACAGCTCATGATCTCACACTGGTGTGTTTACCTTTCATAGTCAGCAAAATGATACAAATAACTCAATACAAAGACATTAAATGATATACCATGAATAGAATTCCCCATAAACCTTGAGTGGGGGCTCTTCCAAAATTATACACATTGCCATTGGAAAAAGTGAGCACATACATTGACTATAGTAATAGGGAGGTACCCTATTTGGGAACCCACATTACCAAGGCAATTCATATCTCTTATACTTCAGGGTCCCCTCAATTTTCATGGTATCTTTGTGCTATTCTCTTTTGGTTAGACAGGTCTTCTGAGGTATGATAACCTCCAAAACTCAACATAATTCTTCTGCTGTACTCTTTTCTTGACTGCCAGATCAGCCCTTCTCCAACCCCCAAAACCCCCATAATTTTTCTCTGACTCATGCCACTTATAGCTACTGGCCACTGTAATGGTGGAGGAGAGGTTAACTAAATTTCTATTCATACTTCCCTTTTCTCAAAATTCTGTGTAAAATCCTGCTAAAAACGAACTAGCTTATGAAAGCTTAGGAAATGTGTTTGATCTTTAACCTTCTAAATGGTCAAAAGATATGAACAAGCAGTTTTCAAATAAAATAAAAATTAAAGCTATCAGTAATTGTATGACAAATAACTTCTAAATAACTCTTTAATAGAAAAATTCAAATTAAAACATCTCTGAGATACTACCTCACACCTATAAGATTACCCAATATGACATAAAGGAAAGTGAAAAATGTTGGAGGGAAAAATTGGGACAGCAGTGCATTGTTAGTGGAGTTGTGAACTGATCCAACCATTCTGGAGGGCAATTTGGAGCAATGCTCAAAGGGCTATAAATATACCCTCCTTTGATCCTGTTAGATCCTGTAGGTCTGAATCCCAGAGATTTTTGGAAAAGGGTAAAGGACCTACTTATACAAAAATATCTATAGCAGCTTTTTGTGATGACAAGGAATTAGAAATTGAGGGGATATCCATTAATTGGGGAATGGCTGAGCAAATTGTAATATATAATACTTTTATGGAATACTATATACCAGTGTTGATGAACATTTTCAAGAGTGTATGCCCAAACTGCAACTTCAAGCTGCCTCTGAACCCCCTGCATTACCCCAAAGAGTAGAGAGAGGAGGTGCTCACATTGGGTGACTGGAGGGGTGGGACATGCAAAAATGTCCTTGGGATCTGTGGAGAGGGGAAATGGAGCAGCACCCTCCATGCCCCTCTGACTATTGTGCCACAGATTCTCCAACACAATGAGAAATGATGAGCAGGATGATTTTAGAAAAGGCTAGAAAGACCTCCATGAACTGATGCAGAGTAAAATAATGAGAACCAGAAGAACATAGTACACAATAACAGCAATATTGTATAATGATCAACTGTGAAAGACTTAGCTACAATCAGCAATACAATGATCTAGGACAATTCTGAAGGACTTATCATAAAAAAATGCTATCTACATCCAGAGAAAGAACTATTGGAGTTGGAATGAAGATCTAAGATATTTTTCACTTTAATCTATTTGTGCTTTTATTTTGGGGGTTTGGTTTTATATGAGTATTCCCTTACAATAGTGACTAATATGGAAGTATGTTTTGCATGATAATATTACTTCTACTTTTTTTTACATTATTTCACAAGTCTTCTCAGATTTCTTTAAATTGCTCATACTTGTCAGTCTTTATTTAATCATAGATCACAGATCAGAAATTTAGATTTGGAAGGGATCTTGAAGACCCTTTACTCAAAATCTTTCTATTTACAGATAAGGGATTTGTGTCCCATTACTATATTTTTGCTTCATAACATGCTATCATTTATTTAACTAGTAATCTCTTTTTGGACATTAAGTTGCTTCCCAGTTTTTAAAAATTACGTGTAATAGTACTTTCAAAACATTTTGAACATTGATTTTGTTCTGGTTTTGATAACAGCTTTAGAAGATGATTGACTTTAAAATTTTATGGAGAATGGTGAAATATTTTGAGCTTTATTATTTCTTAAAACAATGAGAGAAAGCAAAAGGAAAAATTAGTTTCTAGAAATCTTGTCAAGAGGCATTTTTGAACTAATCATTCCAAGTTATTTAAAACTGATAATGGAAAGGGAACAACCAACAGATGAAAAAATAGAGATCTGTCAAGATTTCTATGACAAATTCTTTTCTCCATTAATGGCAATACAACTACCACGTTTGGACTTATTGCCTCAGGTCGTAATGTATTGGAGGAGGAAGAAGAAATGGAACTCAAAGAAACGAATATTGTAAGAATAGCTGGATTAAATAAGGTATACAGAAATAAGCTTTGTGGTAAAAGAGATAGTTTTTAGAATATGGAGGTTTGATTTTCAATCAGTCTCAAGGAAGGGAGGATACAAAGGGATTGGAAAATAAAACCTTAGAACTTATTGCTACAAATACCAAAACACAGTATTTATTCTAAGATAGAAAATAAGGGTTAAAAAAAAATCTCTAGTAGAAGTAGTCAAGTGTCACATGGAGCGTACTGGAATGAATGGGTTCCCATTAGCATTCTTGGAGGAAAGATCTACACTGATAAGATCATAGAACCATCAAAATATCAGTGATTTGTATAACTTCATTGATGGCTTGTTTCTCAACTTCCAAATGATGCATTATTAAATGATGAATTATTTGTACAAGTTTCAAAGCAATATATTTACAGATTAGAAAACTGGGACAAATCTAAGAAGATGAAATTTCATGGTGATAAATTTAAAATCTTACCTCCAAAAAATCATCTCCCTAGATATAAGAGGAAGCAGTTCAATGGGTAGAACTCTGGACCTGTAGTTAGGAAGACCTACTTACTAGGTGTGTGACCCCAGGCAAATAATTTAACTTGTGTTTGCCTTAATCCATTGGAGATAAAAAGAGTAAACCATTCAAGTATCTGCCAAAAAAAAACCCCTCCTATAGTATGGTGCTTGAGGATTCAAAATATTGGCCACAACTTAACAACAAAAACCAATTTACGACATAGATAGGGTGGGAGGAAAATCACTAGAAAGCAACTCATAAGGAAATGTTCATGACTTTTTAAAACTACAAGTTCATCAAGATAAAGAGCAAAGTGAGAAAATGAATATATCTTTTGGCTCCATTAAGAGAGGTATAGTGACCAAGTCAAGCAAGGTCCTATTGTATTCATCTTTTCTCAGACAATAGCTAGAATATTAGGTTCCCTTCTGGGCAATTAATTTTCAGAGAAATATTAATAAACTGGAGTGTGCCCAAAGGAGGGTAGTGAGAATGGGGAAGAACTGGAAGATTATTCCATGTAAAGACCAATTGAAGAGTTGGAGGATTTTTGTCCTGGAAAAGAAAAAACTTAAGGAGACATTAGAGCTGTTTTCAACACTCTTAAAGGCTATGGCAGAGGGACTACATTTGCCCTAATTGTTCCTGGAGGGAAAAATGAAAAAAAAGTGGTGGAAATTACAAAGGCAAATTCAAAGCTGATATCAGGGAAGATGTCCATAACTGTGTCTCAAAGTAGAAGCCTCCTGAAATAGAAGACTTCTTCTTACTCACTGGAGGTTTTTAGGTAGAATCAGAATGACCACTTGGAAGAAATATTGCAGAGGAAATTTGTGTTCAGAATGGACTAGACTAAATTGTAACCTCTCTTCCCAATTAATCAACCAATAGATCTCAAAGCATTCATTAAATGGTGATTAGGTGTCAGGCACTATGTTAAACTCTGGGATTCAATGTGAACTGGATTGATCTTCAGGAATTGATGCAGAGTGAAAGGAGCAGAGCCAGAAGAACATTGTACACAGAGATTGATACACTGTGGTAAAATTAAATGTAATGGACTTCTGTGCTAGCAGCAATGCAAGGACCCAAGACAATTCTGAGGGATTTATGGAAAAGAACGCCACCCACATTCAGAGGAAGAACTACAGGAGTGGAAATACAGAAGAAAAACAACTGCTTGAACACATAGGTTGATGCAGACATGATTGGGGATGTAGGCTCGAAACAACCACACCAATGTAACTATCAATAATATGGAAATAGGTTTTGATCGATGACACATGTAAAAACCAGTGGAAATGCATGTCGGCTATGGGGAGGTTTGGGGGAGCAAAATGGAAAGTAAGAATATGAATCATGTAACCATGGAAAATTTTTCTAAAAATAACATTTTAAATTAAAATTAAAATTAAATCAAATTAATTCTGGGATTCAGGCTCTGATATTTGATGATTTTAGTTAGGGAAAGGGAGTCTTCTTCTTGAGCCTACCCATGTCCAACTGAGGCAACACTCCTCTAAATTTCAATGTGGTTCTTTATGGAATCCATTCTACTGTGTATCTTAAATATATGTTTCTTATGTCTATAACTTTCTCCCAGGAGCCAGAAATAGCAATGTGAAATGCCCTGCAAATGAGGATTATAATTATGTTTACAATTACTATGAATAGATGAGGGATATTCACATCTGCTGAGAGAAGCCATCTGCAGCCTAATTCAGAAGGTCATGTCATTGAAGAATTTGATGGTTCTATGTTTTCTATTTCTTAAAAGTAAGAAATCGCTGTTCTTGCTGTTTTCAGTTTGGTCCCTTTAAAAGGAAAAAACAAAAAACAAAAAAACAAAATGCAAAACAACAACATCCAAGGGAAGACCAGAAATGCAACAAACCTAATAATTTCCTAAGCAACATATTTTATTCCTTCTTCTCTTATGCATTTCTCGCCTGTAACCTTTCTTTACAAAGAGCATAGCCCTGTTTGTAAATCACACACAGAAGCACAATGATTTTTGAGGGATTTTGTGTTACTTTGTTCATTCAATTTTCTTATGAAATTTAATCACCTTTCTTGGATATTGCAGATGCGTTATCTAATGAGGAAGAACATGAGGTTAAAGCACAGCAGATGCTAAAATGAGGACAGGGCAAATGCAAGGAGAAATGCAGCAGTGACCTGTAAAACCAAAGAGATGTTAGTACTGAGAGTCCCTCCATATTCTACTATCATTTGGGAGTCACTGAGGTAGCATTGACAATGAGTCACCACTGGTACTCACGAAAGTACTCTATACATTAGGGTTGTAAGGTTAGGGAACACAATGCTTAGACGTCTGCAAACCAGGGCAGAGCTGGGAGAATTCATATTCTACCTAGGATACCTTATTCAATTCAATTTACTTTGGTTCAATTAAATTGAAATCACAGGATTTTCCAAGTCAGAAGATACCATTTTAAAATAATATTTAATATATTTAATTTTTTCCTATTATATGAAAAGCAATTTTTAAACATTCATTTTTTTTTGAGTTCCAAATGCTCTCTCTTCTTTCAACCCTCCTTTCTCTCCCTCCCTGAGATGGTAAGAAATATGATATTGATTTTAGATGTGTAATCATGTAAAACATTTTTCCATATTTGCTACTTTGTGGAAAAGAAAGAAGAAGAAGGAAGAGGAGGAGGAGGAGTAGAACAAGAAAAAGCAAGAACAATGAAAATGAGAACAATAAAAAGAAGAATAAGAGCAATAATGAAAGAAAGAAAAAGGAAGGAAGGAAGGAAGAAAATGAAATATAGTGTTTCAGTTTGCATTCAAATTTCATTCTTTTCGTGAAGGGCAGATGGTATTTTTTCATCCTTGATTCCTGGGATTGTTTTAGATCACTGCATTGCTGACAATAACTAGGTTATTTGCACTTTACTTTGCATCATTTCATATAAATTTTTCCAGATTTTTTATGAAGCCATCCTGCTTGTCATTTAGAAGTGACCATTTTTAAAAAGTCATTCTTGTATACAAATGTTATCTACTATATTCCTATAATATCTTGCCCTTCAGAGGCAGTGTGGTAAAATGGAAAGATCATTGGATTTGGAATTAGAAGATATAGCTTTGAATTCAATCTGTTACTACATAAGTGGACTTGGAAAAGTTGACCTCTGGGGCTCAGTATCCTGGAGAGATGGAAAGGAAGGCAAAGAAGAAAAGAAAGGAAAAAAGGAAAGAAAGAAGGAAGGAAAGAAACAATAGTTATTTAGCACTGACTATATTCCAGGCACTGTGCTAAGCACTGGGGATACAAATATGAACAAAAAGCAAAACAGTTCCTACCCTTACTTAAAGAGCATGGTCATTGTCCTTTGTACTTGAAGAGGACCAATTTGACATCACTAATGATGTCTTTTGACTAGCATATAAATTGCATTGAAGTGAGACAGAGTTGAACAAAGTCATTGGACTTTCTTTCTCTTACAGTCATCTAAGTCCAGTGACAAGATAAAAGTCAAGGTGACTGGATACAGTGGATGACCTTGGCATCTTTGATGTCTGACCAGTCTCTGAGCATTCCACCATGCTCATTTCAGCCACCTTCATGGCTTCTGAAACAAATTATTCTCATTCAGAAGTTTTCATATGCCTAGGATAGATAACCCCCTAACTTATTGACTGGTTTGTGCTCTGCTGGTTACACTCAAGCCAGTTTAGTCTGCCTGCTGAGATGGTTTTCCAGGATGTGGCTGATTCACATGCTCTACCTTCTTGGAGCCATAGGTGAAATCTAGGTGGCAGGTGGATAGCAGAGGAATAAAATAACCCTGAAAAAACCTCAGCAAGTCTTAATGGGTGAGAAGGAGGAATGAAGTAGAAGAGGGAAAGGAGAGGTAGAATTGGATAAAGAAGTGTGAACGAGATTTTACAGTAGAAAGGAGATACAGAGTTGGACACATGAACATTAGCCTAATCAAAATTGGCTCAAAAAGAGAATAACACACACACTTAATTGGGTATAGAAATCAATCTTACCCTAAAGGAACCAGAGCCTGGGCAAAGATATAGAAAGGTCCTAGATTGTTCTGTACAGGTGTCAACAAATTAAATCATTTTTCTGGAAAAAAGGGAAGTATTGTATACTCGGCCCTTAAAGGTAAGCAGGGATCAATTTAAGAAATATTTGACATACCAAACATAGGAATTTATGTTTTCTCATGGAAGAAATAGGGAGAATTGGATTATGACCATGATATATGTTAGGGGAAGGGTTAGATGTTATCATGAAGATACAAAGTACCAATACTATTCCAAGACTGTGTACATTCTATACTACCCAGATCCTCCTGCAATATTCCTGCCTCCTCCAAGATATTTGTTTCAATTAATGGAATATAGTTTGAACACTCCTTGGGCAGTGTTATTAGCAGGCAATCTTTCTCCTAGAAGGTATTTTAGACTTCCATGAGCCTCCCAAATCCTGTCCTTATTGGTCTGCATTCCCAGAGGAGGTTAACGACATAAGTCACAAGTCTGAACAGCAGCTATTGGAGCACCAATCTCTTCCCATGTTCAACTTGTGGCTTGATGACAAGTATTTGGCACTGTTTGCAGCCCTATGGAGCCAGGCGAGGTCTGTGTCTGCTCTTTGGCTGTTGCTATTTCAGTTTTCTATGGCAGAACTTTTCCCTCCTACCATTAAATACAGAGCAAAAGGAAGAGGCACAAAATAAGTCAAAGAGAGAGTCTGTCTATTTGGAGAAGTTGTCTGGGAAGCACTGCTTGAATGGAAGGAATTGTAGGTTTGGAATAAGATGGTGAGGGCTGGAATCTCAGCTCCTGTATGTTCTTGGATGAGTCATTCTGGGCCTCAGGTTCTTTATTTTTTCTATGAAAAAAGGGAGATTGAATTAAGTGACCTCTGAGTGTCTATCTAGATTTAAATCCATGATCTTATGATAGAATGAATATGTGGCACTGGCTAGACTATTGGACTCAGAGTTAAGAAGACCTTAGTTTGAATACTGCTTCAGACACTAGCTGAGGCTCCTGTTGCAAATCACTCAACATTTCTGAGCCTTAGTTTTCTCCTATTTAATATGGAGAAAATAATATCACTTTCCTCACAGGGCTGTTGTGAGGATCTAGGGAAATAGCATAAGTAAAGTGCTTTGCAAACCTTGAAGTGGTATATAAACACCAGATATTATTATTGATAATTGTTACTGTCTATTTTTATTATTAATAACAATGATGAAGTAAGACCTGTTATTACTCTCAATTATTACTATTAATAGCAAAATATAAATAAAGCAAGCCCACTGGTCTTACATGAAGATTGTGTTTTGTAGTTTCTGTGTTGTTCAAGATAGGGCTCTGCCATACAGCATGGGGTCTCATTCCAATATATTGGATATCAAGTTGAACATTGTGTTGATTGCACCTGCAAACAAAGGCCATTCACATTAGAAGCCATGCTTTCTGATTCTCAGCCCAGGTCTCCTCCCCAGAAGACATAACTAGGTAGATATAGTCTCAGAAGCATTGACCTGAAGCTGAGGACACAAGACATGTGGAGAGCAGACAAAAAAAAGAATAATGATAAAGTAGACAAAAAATTAATCCAATGATTTAACATTTCCTAAGGATCATAGCCCTGAAGCAGTGATTCCCAAAGTGGGTGCCACTGCCCCCTTGTGGTTGCTGCAGCGATTCATGGGGGCGTGATGGTGACAGGTGCATTTACCTTTCCTATTATTTGCTATTAAAATTTTAAAAAATTAATTTCCAGGGGGCTAAGTAATATTTTTTTCTGGAAAGGGGGCAGTAGGCAAAGTTTGGGAACCACTGCCCTAAAGGAATATTAAAGCTGGGGGAGATGCTCTTTTTGAAAGTCATTCATTTTACAGATATAGTCATTGAAAACCACAGAAGAAAAGTGTCACAGTAAGTTATGCAGTCCTGGGATTTGATGGAAGAGGGCACACATAGCAGATAGATTATTGAACTGAAAGACAGGAAGACCTAGGTTCAAATTCTGCCTACTATTTGTAGTAATAGTCTCATTCAGTAATATTATTAGCTGGATGAACCTGAACAAGTCTTTAAGCCCATTGAATCTCACCTTCCTTATCTATAAAATGGGAATAATAATACTTCTGGAACCTAAATCACAGCATCATTGTAAAGCTCCTATTAAATTATCAACCAACAAGTACTCATTAAGTACTTGCTCTGTTCTATGTAAGGGTGTTTTTGTTATTGTTATTTTTTGTAAACTAAAAGTGCTGAATAAAGGGCAGATAACATTAGAAAGTGTCTTTTTATCCTTAGTCCCCATTCTCTTTCCAAGAAAGCCATAAAGACAAATATGAGTTTAAAATGTCCCTGAGGCAAGTAGTATGCAGGCCACCTTTATAAGGGCACAGAGATGCCCTAGACCACAGGACACAAGGCCTTTTGACACTGTGAGGCTGCCCCTAGGGAAATCACTGTGAGGAGCACCATGTTAGTATCATCCAAGGAGCTGTCCACCTGGAGTATAACATGGTGCTAGAGAAAAAACACATCAAAAGCAAGCTTCTTATTTTCATTAGTTATTCTTGCTATGGGCTAAGCTCTGTGGATTCTGCTTGCTGAATGAGTGTAAACATTTTTAGAGTCCTCTAAATTCTAGTACCTTGTGGTATAGCCTCTATCTTTGCACCATACTTATAACTTTACTTTCCATTTTACCATGCTAGATAACTCAAAGCAGATTTCAGATTTCTTTCAACTGGGTGACTTGCTCATCCATGCATTCATTCATTAATTCATTCATTCATCAATCAGAAATTTTTTAAGCACTTACTGTGTTCTGAACATTCTTTAGATTACTGGAGAAAAATTTTAAAAATGCCATTTCTTTGCTTCTGATTGACAATCGTGATGATCAGTTGGTATGATTTAATTTCACTAATGCCACCTGAATTGAAAACTAAGTGCTAATGTAGATAGGAAAACTTAAGGATAGAAAAATCAAATCATTTTGTTCAAGGTGGTTCAGTCCTTCTTGTATTAGAATCTGCAGTATCCTGAATCCTCATGGGGGGGGTCTTTCTAATATGATATGGAACATATTTATAATAGTTCAGCAAAAAGGCTGACATTGAATTTTTCTTCTCATTCAACACATAATAGCATTTCTCCTTGGGACACTTCATGCTCTCTTGTTGTTTCCCCAAACACAATAACATTTTCCTGTGAAAAGGGAAAAGGAGGTTAAACAGACTGTGCTTCTCTTACACCCCCAGAGGAAAGAAGAACAATCTTGCTTGCTAGCTGTCCAGTTGCAGATTGGAATAAGCTTCCATGTATGAAGCAATGATGTCTCACAAATCCATCTGTGTCTTTCCTATTTACAGAATTAATTCTCCAAGAGCACATCTGGTTAATTTCCAAAGTAGAAGAAGACAGAACTGGAACAGAATTACACATATGAATAAATGGTAGTTCTCTTTGTCTCTATCACTCTCCTTTTTCTCTGTCTGTCTTCATCTTTTCTCCATCTCTCTGTTTCTTTCTTTCATGATTCTATTTCTCTGTTGCTATCTTTGTTTATCTTTCTCTTTGTCTTTAAAATCCTGATCTTTATTTCTTTAATTCACAAAATCAGTCATATCCATTCCTTCATGAGCTTAACAGAAATAAGATTTAAATATCTTATTTATAGATATAAAAAAGTTTCCACAACACAGAAAGGATTTCATCTGCTCACTGGTCAGAAGGAGTAAGAAAAATTCCTACTTTAGAAATATGCAATAACATAGTAATTTCAAGACAGAAACTGAAAATCTGGGCTAAAATTGGAAAGCTGTAACTATCCATTTCTAATGGTCATATCAAATCTCCACTCCCTAACTTAGAATCACACTAACAGATAAAAAAATGGGGAAAGAAAAAAAGGATAGTTTTCAACTGAAATATCAGAAGTCCTTAGACCTGGCAGAAGAGGAAGAATGGCTTTGTGGAGAGAAGATTGGGCTTGAGATCTTGCTGAGCAGAACTGAGATCCAGCCCATGAAATATAATAGCTGTGGAAATATGAATGAACCATTTAACTATGTAGTTTTCCAGGAAAAATCTTGTTGGTTGTTAAGTTACAGATGATTTGCTGATTTGCATGGGTGGGGGAAGGTTTCTGCCCTGATGAAATGTCTAGATGGCTCCTTCCACCTCCAGTAAAAAAAAAATCCAAAAACTAGAAGAAGAGGCAGCAAAGTATGTGCTGGGTATTATACTAAGAACTGGGTACACAAGCACAAATATGAAGAAAGATAATTCTTTCTCGAAGGAGCTTACATTAGTATGGGTGAAGTCAATACATAGAAAAAGTAATTGAGGCAGTTCTAAAGAGGAAAGAGTGTGGCTTGTTGGTCATAGAGGATCTGGTGCCCTGGTCACAATTCCATTGAAAATAGGACTGCTAGTGCATGCAACTGCTGGTGAGCAGGGGTCTTGCTAGGTACACACTCTAGAGTACAGACCAGGAGAACTGTTACATGGAAATGGCAGGGTGGAATTCCTGCAAGACACAGGGTCAAGCATCACCCAGAATTCCAGGGGACCCCCCCTGAAGAACTCTGGATGAGGGGGCAGTTTAAGGCAGTTAGGGGCAGTTGGTTCTTGGGGTTAGAAGTGAGCAGATCACCCTGCTTGTTGATCCCAGTTATTGATTGCTTTGCAGGCCATTGTGGCAAAAGCCATTTTTGTTCTTCTCTGCAGTTTGCCTGTTTAGCTGAATTAGACCTTTCCTGCAACAGCATTACTGTTACCATTTAGTTATTTAGATATTAGAAGTGATAATTATAGGCTTTGAGGGCAAGCTAGTTATAAAGATTACCTCTCCCTCCTGGGGGGAGGGGCTGTTTCTACCTAACGGTTCAGGGCTTCCCAGATCTTATCCTAATCCTTGAAAACCCTACTTTCCTTCCCTTCCTTGTTCTTATAAGTAAACCTTCATCATTTGGGAGTAGAGCCTGGCTGTTATTTTGGGGTATACTCATAACCATTTCCAAGCTAAGTTTCCTTCAGCTGTCCAGCCCATACAAGCCAGAATCGTCTGTCCCTGATAATTACATGATATCAAGTTTCTCCTATTTTCCCCTAGTCAAACCTGTGGGGAAATAAGTTGAGGAAAAATAACATTGCTAGAGAATTGCCTTGCTTAGCCTTGTCAGAAGACATCAGTCCAACCATCTTTTCCAACTGATTTCTAACTGCTTGTTGGGAGGGGGGAAAAGGGAGCACTGAGCTAGATTGTGCCCCTCCCTTTTTACTCAAGCCTGTCTGTGGGGGAGGAGTGAGTCTAGTAAGATACTGATATCTGGCCATCCCTTCAGCTTCCCAAATAACTCTGTTAAAATCAATATAACAACATACTTCTCCCAGGATCACACCACCTTGGGAGTACAAAAAAATTTGACCCCTAAGAACTACCTCTAAAAAGAGAAGCCTAAAAAGCCCGATGCTTGGAATAGTGCCTCTCCAACCCCAAATGAACAGAGCCCAACTTTAAAGTAAAGCTGAAAATTTAGAAATAACCTGGCAAAATGATCAACAAAATAATTTAGCCTTGAAAAGCTACTGCAGTGGCAGACAAGATTATGACATAAACTCAGATGAAAATAATGTGAAAACAGCTCCATAAAAAGCCTGAAAGAAAAATGCTGATTAGAGCCAACCCCAACAAGAATGAGTAGAAGAGTTAAAGAAAGATATAAGAGTGATAGAGGGAAAATTGGGAAAGGAAATTAGAGTGATGCAAGAAATTTTGAAAAAAGAACTAGAATTTTTTAAAGATGCACAAAAAATACCAGAGAAAAGAATACATTAAAACTCCAAGTTGGCCTAAGGGGGAAAAAAATCACAAAAAAAAATTTACTGAGGAAAACAACTCCTTAGAAAGTGGAATTGGGAAAATGAAAAAAATGGGAGAAATACAAAATTTCACTGAAAAAAAATAATTGCTCAAAATTAGAATTGAGTACATGGAAATTAATAACTCTAGGGTTTTCAAGAAACAATAAAACAAAAGTCAAAAGAGGAAAAAGAATTGAAAAAATTCATTGGAAAAATCACTAGCCTGGAAAATGGAGTGAGAATAGATAACTTAAAAATTATACTCTGTAAAAGACACAAAGACCCTAATCATCATACTTTAAGAAATTTTCAAGGAAAATTGCTTTGATATTTTAGATCCAGAGCATGAAGTAGAAACTGAAATAATTTACCCAATCATCTACTGAGAGAAATCCCACAATGAGAAACCCTAGGAATATTTTATCCAAATTCTCCCAGTTCAAAGAGGAAAATATTTCAAACAGTCAGAAAGAAAAAAATTCAAATATTGTGAGGCCACAGTCAGGATCACACAAGATTTAGTGGCTTCTACATTAAATGAGCAAAATTGGATATTCCAGAAACAAAGGAACTAGGATTACATCTAAAATGATCTACCCAGCAAAACCAAGTATAATGCTTCAGGGAAAAAAATTGATATTTAGTAAAATAGAGGACTATCAACATTCTTGATAAGAAAAGATCAGATCTGAATAGAAAACCTGATATTCAAAAAGAAGACTCAAGAAAAGCATAAAAGGTAAACCTGAGTAAGGGTTTCAATAAAGTTAAATGTTTTTGTTCCTATATAGAAGATGGAATATGTAACTTCCAATAAGTTTTACATTGTTAAGTTAGTTAAAAGGAGTTTATATAGACAACATGACATGTGTTTGAGTTAATTATGTTGCAATGATCTCCAAAAATTATAGTGAGTAGGGGGAGTACACTGTGAGAAGGGAGAAGTAGAGTGGGGCAAATTTTCTACATAAAAGAGACACAAGGGACTTTTGCAGTGGAGAAGTAAATGGGGAATGTGTGGTAGGAAATGCCAGACTCTTTGGAGCTGGTTCAAAGAGAGAACACACACACACACACACACACACACACACACACACACACACACACACACACACAGAGTTGTAAATAGAAATGTAACACACCCAATAGGGAAGTAAGAGGGGAAGGGGATAAGTGACATGGGCAGGGGGAAGAAAAAAAAGGGAGGACTAGTTTTAAGGGAGGCAGTGGTGAGAAAGAAAACAGATTTTCAAAAAGGGAAAGGATAAAAAAGAGATGAAACAAGAAAATGAGATGGAGGGAAATGAACAGGTAGGAATCATAAGTGTCAATGTGAATAAGATGAGCTAACCCATAAAATGGATCAAATAACAGAATAGATTAAATAAGCCAATAATTATGTTGTGTACAAAAAGCTTTTGAAATAGGAAGATACAGAGTTAAAATAAAGGGCTAGAGCAGAATCTATTATGCTTCAGATGAAGTAAAAAAGGCAGTAATAGCAATCATGAACTGAGAAAAAAGCAAAAGCAAAAAATAAGCGTAATAAAAAAATAGGGAAACTACGTTTTGCCTTATTTCTCAGATATATATTGAGTATAGAACTGAGTAAAATTGGAACAGCCATTCAACAATTGATAGATAAATCTTCAAAGGACATAAACAAGGAGTTTTTGGAAAAAGGAATAATAGCTATCTATAGTCATAAAAATGTTCTAAATCACTATCGATTAGAAAAATAAAAATAGAAACAACTCTGTGGTACCACCTTACATCTATCAGAAGTGACAAATGCTGAAGGAAATGATGGAAAAATAGATTCACTAATGAACTGTTGGTGGAGTAGTGAACAAGTGTAATTATTTTAGAAGACAATTTGTAGCTATGCCAAAGACCTATAAAAGTGTTCATACTCTTTGACCTACCAGTACTAGTACTACATCTGTATCCTGAATAGATCAAATAAGAATAAAATTATATATATATATATATATATATATAATGGATTAAAATGAGGCAGGGTTGAACAAAGTTGTTGGCCTCACTCTCTTTTCCAGTCATTGAAGCTCAATAGCAAGATGAAGTCAAGGTGACTGGTGATGGCTCAGAATGTGGTGGATGATATTGGCAGCTTTGATATCTAATCAAGCTCTAAGTGCTCCACAATGCCTTCTTCTGCCACCTTCATGGTCCTTGGAACAAATTGCTCTCTCCCATCCATTCTGTCAGGGGATGTCTTCACATGCTTGGTGTAGACACTCTACTGATTTCCTAATGGGTTTGAGGCCTGTTGGTTGCCCTCAACCCAGTATAGTTGGTCTGCCAAGACAGTTTTACCAGGGCATGGCTGCTGTGTATACTACAGCTTCTTGGAGCCACAGGTGAGAGCTGGTTTGCACTCAGACCCCCAAAGAGGAAAACATTCTTTAAAAAGGTTCAGCAAGTCCTCCCACAAGAAGTACTAATCTTCCTCAAGCCCTTTGTGAATCCTTGGACTCACAGTACACAGTAATATCATTATTGTAAAGATAACTGCAAAAAATCTTTACTTGGATGTGGCCAATAATCCAAGACAATTCTTTTTTTTTTTTTTTTTTTTAATTTTTTTTCAAACCCTTAACTTCTATGTATTGGCCCATAGGTGGAAGAGTGGTAAGGGTGGGCAATGGGGGTCAAGTGACTTGCCCGGGGTCACACAGCTGGGAAGTGTCTGAGGCCGGCTTTGAACCTAGGACCTCCCGTCTCTAGGCCTGACTCTCAATCCACTGAGCTACCCAGCTGCCCCCCAAGACAATTCTAAAGGACCCATGATGAAAAATGTTATCCACTTCCAAAGAGAGAAGTGATTAACTCTGAATAAAGATTGAAGCATACATTAAAAAAATCTTTTTAATTTTTCCTTTGGGTTTTCTTTTGCAAGATGACCAATATGGAAATATGTTTTGTATTTTTGTATGACTATATTTGAAATCCAATTGCTTGCCTTCTGAAGGAAGGTAGAAGGGCATGAGGGAGAGGGATAATGGGCAACTCAAAATTTTTAAAGATAGTTTAAAAAATTTACATGTAATTGGGAAATATTTAAGGAAGTAAATAAAAATAATTAAAAAAAGTATTTTGGTAGAAACTTGGGTGGATGGATCACTGGTCATAGGAGCACAGCTGAGGAATATTCCTAATTTTTTAAAAAAAGTAAATAAATATAAAAGTGGCAAATTGCTGGGTTTCAAGGGGACTTGATTAGATTTTACAGTGAAGACCGGTGTCCAGAAGGACAAATTACATAAATGTATAACTAAATAGGGGTAATTTAGCATCCTACTAAATAGTGTAATTTATCAGTCATTTAGAAGTATTTTTTTCTTTTTAGGGCAAAATTAAAGATACTATTTTGGTCTGGAATTTGGTTGATGGAGTTTGTTTTGTGTGTGGGCTCATTTTAATGGAAGGGCTGTAAGACATATATAAAATGATTCCTTTTTGTTAAGTAGTCCAGTGCCTTCTGGTACCCTTCTTCTAAAACTAAACCCAAATGCAAGTTTAATAGCCCATGATTAGGTAGACACAGAATCTGTTTGCTCAGCTCGAATCATTGCTCATTTTATACTGGTATATGTTACAAGGGAAAGTGGGGAAAGGGATGAATGAGCAAATAAGCCAGAAACTCGACCTGGGCAAAACCAGAGTGCCTAAGTAGGACACAGAGAGCTCTGGGACAATTCTTATTTTCCCAAAGCTCCCCACCTTTTCCACTCTGATGTTCTCAATTTCACTTTCATCAAATAGACTTTCTTAGCCTTAAGCTCTTTGCCTCTAAGCTATGTCTCAGGTCACTCTGGAAACAGATTTTATACTATCTGATTGGGCACTAGACATGTAATAAAAAAACTCACTCTTAGGCACTCCTCTCTATTTTAGCTTCCATTCTCCCAGCACTAGGTTAGCATCCAGATATCTCAAAGCTCTGGACACGGTCCCTCAGGCTGCTTTCTACTGTCTCTAAAGCCTCTCCTTCATTTTGGAAGCTCATATGCTTGCTACCCTTTCTGAACACCACTGTAAGAACAAGAAAATGGAGGGGAATAACAGGCCACCTCTACTGGGGTGATCTACCCCTTCCAGTCCTCAAGGCTTCTGAAATTCTTTTTGATTGTACCTCAGTAATTTTTCTCTATAAATCCTGTTCTCTCTACTCCTGACTACTACCCTCATTCAGGCCCTGAGCATCTCTTTCCTGGGTTATTGCAGTAGCCTTTTAGCTAATAGCCCTGCCTCCTGTTTACATCTCTCTAATCCATTCTTTATTTGGCTGATATTCTGAAAGTCTAGTTCAGATCATGTCATTTCTCTGTTCTAGAAATTCCAATGTTTTCTTATTTTCTTTAAGATAAAATAGCAGTGGGGGCAGCTAGATGGTTCAGTGGATTGAGAGCCAGTCTTAGAGATGGAAGGTCCTAGGTTCAAATCTAACCTCAGATACTTCCTAGCTGTGTGACCCTGGACAAGTCACTTAACCCCCATTGCCTAGTGTTTACCACTCTTCTCTTTTATATTGGTTCTAAGACAGAAGGTAAGGGTTTAAAAAAAAGATAAAATAGCAGCTTCTCTGTTTGACATTTATATATTTTCACAGACTGGTTGTAGCAAAATCTGCCAGGGTCTCAGAGTTTCAGAATCCGTGGCTTACCCATGGCTCCTGCCAAGGCACTTACTTGGGTCCTCGTTGCTTTTCCTTCTATACTATTTTCCTGGGTGAGCACATCAGCTCTCATGTTTTCAATTATCATCTCTAGGTAGGTGACTTTCAGATTTATTTGTCCAGCCCTAATCTCTATCCTGACCTTGTTTCCAGCTGCACTTAGGACATATGGAACTAGATGTCCTGTAGACATATTGAAGCCNCCAGTTTATTGTGAAGAAGCAGTACTTAGACCCAGGATCTCTCATAAATTCACTTTGTGAATCTGAGTAATTTAATCTCTTTTTGACTAGGTTTCCTCATAATTCAGTTCAGTCCAATAAACATTTATAAAAGTGCTTACTATATGTTAGGTACTCTCTAAGCACTAGAGATATGAACAAGAACAAGAGCCCTGCACTCAAGGAGCTTACAATCGAATAGAAGTTAATATGTAAATGAAAACTGAAAATGAAGTAGAGATGATACAGGGATATGTCGTTTTATGGAATGGGAGCCAAGCAGAGACACTAATGGAGAATGGAGTTACAGGTATATTATTAACCTCCTATAAAAGAAGGTTAGGAAGGAGTTTAATACTTCACTCTCCAGTCCTCCAATCAGAAGGGAGAGGCAATTGAGAGTGAGTTGGAATGTGTAGGGAATATCCAAAATTCAGTCATTCTTCAAACAAAGGTATTGAATGGCTTTAGTGCTCTCTGAAGTCTTTTCCAACTCTAACATCTATTGCTGTGAGAGTATCTAAGCCCTTTTTGGATCTGTTGCTATTCTGGATCTATCAGTCAGTCAATAAGCATTTATTAAATGCCTATTCTGCTCAAGGCATTTTGCTAAGCATCAAGGTGTGTGGGGTGTTCAGGGGGGACTAGTGTCTCTGATGTGAGGACTTGTTTCACCCTTTATAACACTGTTCCTCCACTTTTGATGTTTACCTGTCAACCAGCTCTCTCCTGTGATTCCAAGAAACTGCAGCTTGAGAATTTACTACACCCTGATAAAACCATCCCAGCAGATGGGCTAAATCAGATTGAGGGCAATAGACAGGTCTTTAGAGGATATGTGACTTGCCCCGGGTCACACAGCTAGGAAGTGACTGAGGCCAGATTTGAACCCAGAACATCCTGTCTTTTAGGCCTGGTTCTCAATCTACTGTGTCACCTAATTGCCTCCACCACAATTATCCCATAAAGACATTTAATACAATGATATAGTAAGAATAATGGCTATATTCCTTCCCCCAACAAACCTGGGATACAAACAACTACAAATAATGTGTATGAGAGGAAAGGGTACATACATTTAGAGTTCATTGGTCATTAGGGGAGATATATATGGAGTGATTCAGATTTTCTATCTCTCTGCTACTGAATAGGTAAATTCAGATAGGAACTCCTTCAAGTACCTATAGAAACTAAAGAGTGATTTCCATCCTTTCCTCCCTCTTTCCCTTTTTTCCTTTTTCCTTCTTTTTTTTTTCTTTCCTCCTTCCTTCTCAAGCATTTATTATGTATCTGCCAAATGCTAAGTACCATGTAAAACAGAAACAAAAATTAAATGAATCTGGTTTAAAAAGAGTTACTTTTCCCTGGGAATATATGCATGTCCACAGAGAAATAAATCCATGCAATACACAGACTCAATACTGTCATCTCAGAGAATGGGACATTAGTGACAGGGGGAGGTCTTGTGTATGAACTCATACCTGAGCTATATGTTGAAGAAACAGGGTTTCTATGAAGATAAAGAGAAATTATTTTTTTTTCCTTTGTGTTCAGATACAGGTCTGATTCCATATGGCCCTATGGAAAACAATACCTGACTCGGCAGTCCCATTTGGGAACATGGTTGATTTGGCAGTTCAATGCTTTAAAAAAATTTGATATACTTCCGCAAAAGAATGGGGTAAAGAAGGAGTGGTCCAAAATGGATGCATTCTAATCCCCTGAGCAGGGCATAGAAAATTCCTTCCCGTGAAATTGTTATAAACAATCTTTTAGAATTTACTCTCTAATTGGACATAACACAAGCCACCTGGCTTGGCCCCATAGTTCTTGTCATCATTTATCTTGGCGGTACAAGATGTTTCTGACTCAAAAGCAAGCGAAAGGCCCATTCTTCTTTGTCATAAATCAAATCATCCCATCCACTTCAATAGGACTTGGGCTTTCTCCAAGGCTTTCATGCTGAGTAGAGGAAGATGAATAGTCTCTGAAAAGGAAAATATCTGCTCTGACAAGGAATGATGACCAAAAAAAATGCTCTTCAGAGAATTATTTTTGTTTCTTCAAAATATGTCCATTTTTGAAAATTTCACAAAGTGAACTGACTCATAGTGTAATTTAAGTCAGAAGCAGTGTTGGGACTGAGTTGCGTTGGGGAAATGGTGTCCTACTATGCAATTAATTCTGTGAGATCCATTTTTTAATATGCAATAGTATACAAATGGTCTTAAGTGGTTGTGAATCATTGAGGACCTTGGATTCAGAAGATTCAAAATGGTAGATGACACGAAGGTAATGAAAAAGATGAATGATGGATAAAATAGACAGGTGTAGTTTATGGTGCTAAAGGATTAGTAATAAAGAAGATGTCATCAAGAATATATATGATCAGAAAAGGAAAGAAGTCATTTATGTAGTGGGAGTGAGGAATCAGAGATGTACAGCTCTATTCCTACAGTAGTATGCACAAAATATTAAAAGTACAAGAAGATATCTTCCTGTGGGGGGGACTGATGTTCTCTGGAGAGCTAATAGAAGGACACAGATAAGAACCAGAGAATAGCTTGCTTGAGTAATCATCTGTACTAGCAGAGGGAGTCATTAATATATCAAATTCATAATACATCAATAAATCAAAGATTATTTTGGAAAAAAAACACTATTTTGTGTTACAAAAGCATATAGAAAAATTCACTTTAAATCTTTAATGAATTTGTCTTTTTTCTTCCTTGATCATCTTGCCAAGGTCTTCATCTCTCCTGTAGGTGTCTATGTGCTCATGGAATCTCCAGTCACACCATAATATTCTGTGATTCTCCAGGCCATAGCCACTGTTCTGGCTTCACTGTGTTCCCCTTCCAGATCATGGCTCTATCTAGAGCTAACCATTTCATTTACTCACTGTCCTCTTCACTCTCCTGTCTCCTTATTATTACTCCTTTTTCCTTTCTTCAGATATAAGAGGGAAAACAAACAAACGAAAGAATTGCAGTAAAATTAACCCATGCGAAATCAAAGACTGATAGTGTATCTAATGCTCCCTCCTCTTAGTTGTCCATCTTTTCAAATAATGGAAGGAAATATAGTTTCTGATTTCCTCTTAAGAGTCAAACTTCTCCATTTTAACTATAGAGTTCAATGTCTTTGGAATGATGTCCTTTCAATTTACCTTGTTGTAGGCATTGTGTTTATTATTTTTGCTGCTTAGGATTGTTTCACTCTGATTCGGGTCATAGAAGTCTTCTAAGTTTTCTCCATATTGTCCCCTTCATTTAGCATAGCATAGAACTATTCCATGGCCTTTGTGTAAGACAATTTCTTTGTTGTTGTTGATGATGATAATGTCTAACTCTTTGTGAGCCCCATTGATGCTTTCTTGGCAAAGTATTGAAAAAATTTATAATTTCCATGTCCACCTTTTTTTTACAGATGAAGAAATGAAATTGAATGAGGTTAAGCGACTTGCCCATAATCATACAGATAATGTGTCTGAAGTTGGATTTGATCTCATAAATAAGGATCTTCATTTCATACACTGCCACTTAGCTGCCAAAGGCCAAATACTATGCCTTTTTTCAGTCTTCACTTTTTTTAAACCCTTATCTTCCATCTTTAATCAATATTAAATATTGGTTCCAAGGCAGAAGTGTGGTAATGACTAGGCAATAGGGATTAACTGATTTACCCAGGGTCACACAGCTAGGAAGTGTCATAAACCAGATTTAAGCTAAGGACCTTTAATCTCTGGACCTTTCAATCCACTGAACCACCCAGCTGTCCCCAGTCTTCATAACTCCTGACCATTCTTCAGCCTTTGATCATGTTTACTTATCCTCTTTTGGTATACTCTCTTTTTTTTACTTCTATCTCTTAGTTCTTCTCCTGCCTGTCTGATGACTTCTCAGACTTCCTGACCAAATCATATGTCTTACTCCTGATGTGTCATTATACTTTGAGCCACTCTTCCTGACCTTCATTGATTTTTTTTCTTGATGTTACTATCAAAATATAAGATGCTTTCTATTAAGAGAATGTCTAGATCTAGCATGAGCCTCCTGAGCTTCAATTTCAAATCATCAACTGCATACTAGATATCTCCAAGTAGATTCACCATGTCTAAAACAAAACACTTATTGTGCTTTTCTGACCTTCTTCTTCCACCTATACAACTTCTTTGGATCATTTTCTACGAGTCACAGAAATTTGCAATCTTTTAATCATTCTCAACCCTTCAACCTCCTTGCCTCATGTAACCAAGTAGTCACAAAGTTTTATTGATTCTACATCAACAATGTCTTTTGCTTCTGACCCTTCTCTTCACTCTTGTGATCACAATCCCTCTGGGCGCTCATTACCTCTTTCTTGTATTACTGCGATAGGTTGCTAATCAATCTCCCTGCATTTAGACTTTCCTCTCTTTCATTCCTTTTCCACACAGCTGTCTAATCGATATTTTTAAGCACACTTTTGATTATATCATTATCCTATTCCAGAAGCTTGGAAGTTCTCTATTGCCTCAAGTAAAAGCATAAGATCTTCTTGGTTTACAGTAAGGGGGAAACTCAGCATCTATGTAGTCCATTCTAGAGGTAAAGAAACTGAGTTAGGAACATTTAAAACTTATATGTTAGGTCATACAGGTAGCATGTATGTAAGGTGGGATTTTTACCCAGGTCTTCTGACTGAATATCTAGTGCTCTTTCTACTGTACCATATACAACTTCCCTTTGTTGTATATTTATAGACATTTTTCACTCTCGCAGATCCACTTAAACTAGTCTACTTTCTACATATGCTATTCTTGCTGATAGTTGATATATTAATCTCATTGAAAAGAGGAACCACATTGTATTGTACCTTTGAAGTCTCTATAAAATCTGGATATTTAATCCTAATTGTGAAGGATCACTAATAACCAGGCACCTAAATTAAGCCTTGAATGGACCTAGGGATTAAATCAAGTTTCCAACAAAGCAGTTCAATTTCATCAGCATAATCATGGAGGAAAAGAACAGGTGGAAAGACCTATCAGCAGTTCCCTAATTCTTAATTCACTTTTCCCATACTCAGCAATAGGGATTTTTGCTACTGCAGCATTTAAACTCACATCTATCCTTTCTAAGAAGCTTAAAAATAAAATTCCCTTGTCACGAATCTTAGGTAGATTGGGTAATTTGGGGGTGACAAACAACGTTTTAATTTGCACCTTTTTTCCTATTATTTGCCATTTGCCTTCAAACAAATTGATCTGATAGAAGTCCAAGACAAAAGTGAATCAGTAGATAAAACTTGCAATTACTTCTTTAGAAAATGGTAAGAGATGTATTAAAACTTCAAATCAGTACTTTTCAAGGTTTTTTTTCTTCCTTTTTTTTTAAAGTGCTGATGATTCCCTTTGGAAACTTTACTTTAGGAATTAATGCTGGTGATGTGTGATGCTGGTTGCTCTCAAAAGTGATTAATCTTCTCTATAAATTTGGTTTTAATTACCTCCTTCTCAGATAGTACCCAAGTGCTCATCTCTAGATAGATTCTCTCTTGCTCTCTCCACCCTCTAGTTTTCCTGTGTTGACAGGCCATCTTCACCTGAATGATGCCTCATTTGCAGGTGAACCAAGGGGTAATTAAAAGATACATTTTATGCATGAGTAGGCTGTAGCAGGTTACCAACAGCAACTGGTATAAAAAAATATAATGTTCTCAGCAAAGGAAGTGTATTGGCCCCGAGCCCAATGATATGTAAGGCTAAACATATCATGAATCAAGCTCATTTTCTTCAATGTCATTGCCTTTTTGGAGTTCCCCTAATTCTGATATTCATTTGGCTAATTTGTAGCTTACATAAACCAGGATCTGGGGGAGATAATAACTGACATTTATATAGTGCTTTAAGGTTAAGTATAATTAGGTGCATGGATTATCTCACTGGATCCTCCTACCCAGCCACAGAAGTAGGTTTCTGTTATTATCTCAGTTTTTTAGGTGAGGAAAATGGGGCTGAAAAAGATTAAGTTATTTACCCTGAGTTTCACAGATAGCAAGTAACCATGGCATTTATTATGAGTGTTCTTTATTGTGAATCTGCTTGTTGGTGGGAAGAAAAGCCTTGGGAATAAAACTTAAATCATATTTTCCTCATTAATGGACAGTGTGAGCAGGAGGTAACTTGAAAAAAAATTTTAAAAGCTACATATCCTAGATTAACAGTATTTAAAGGATAGTGTAGAAATAATTCTAACTTGGCCCTCCCTCTTTCTAAAGAGAGTAGAAAGATCACATCTGCTGCATCCTGTTCCTCTTCCCTTAGAGCAGTGGTTCCCAAACTTTTTTGGCCTACTGCCCCCTTTCCAGAAAAAATATTACTTAGCGCCCCCTGGATATTAATTTTTTTTTAAATTTTAATAGCAATTAATAGAAAAGATATAGGTATTAATGTTTCTACTTTTTCATAAAATATAGTAAAGAAAGGTATAAATTAGAAACATTGAACTTTGAAATTATGAAACTATTTATTGAACTCAGAATAGAATGTAATACAAAAAATGTTAAAACATTTGAAATCATCTTAATGAGAAGCATGCACCGGTGGTCATCACCACCTCCCTGGATCGCTGCAGCACCCACCAGGAGGCGGTGGCACCCACTTTGGGAATCACTGTCTTAGAGTGTCCCTTGAAGAAGGATAGGCATAGTAGAGGCTAGACATGTCTATTCATCCTCCCTTAGAGCCACCCAATGATACTCCCTTGATACCCATGAAACGACATTGCACTGAACAAAATTAAAAAAAAAAAAAAAAGAGTTCCTGCCCTCAAGGAGCTTATAATGTAATGGAGGAAGACAAGATACAAAAGGAAACTGCAGAGACGGAAAGGAAAGGAAAATACCCAAGATAGAGGCAAGGTTGGGAAGTGAGAAAATTCTTAGAGTAGTAGATCTGAGTAAAAGATAAAGAAAATCATTCAATCAACAAATAAATCATTCAGCCTTTATTGAGCTCCTACAGAGCATCAGGTGCTGTGCTAGGAGTGGGAGATTCAAAGGCAGAAATGAAAACAAGTCTCTGCCCACAAAATAATTTTCAGTATCATGGAAGGAGAAAGGGTTTGTGTATGAATACATAAGAATGCAAATATAAGAATGTCTGCATATACACACATATACATATATAGTCTCATTTTTGCTTGTCTCATAGAAACACAAATATGTATGTATATAGTATTTAAGTTTTAATGGCTTAAATTGCATTAAGATTTTGAGTCATCCTGTATTTGATAAACATAATTAGTAATTTTTTTTGGAGTATGGAGGAAAGCACTGGCAGCTTGGGAGACCATGAAAGACTTCCTTTAGAAGATGATATTTCATCTCAATCTTGAAGGAAATTTTGGATTTTAAGAAGTAGGTGCAAGGAGGGAGTGCATTCTAGGCAAGGGGTACAACCTGAACAAAGGTACAGAGATGAGAGTTGTATAAGAATCACATTGATTATCAAATAACTAAGGAAAGAGACAGAGTATAATTAGTCTAAAAGAGAGACCCAAACAAAATATTATGAGAATTTGGGTATCAATTATTCTTTAATAGAAACATATTGTCTTTGGAACCAAGAGACAGAGGTTCATGCCCTGGCATTGAAATTTAGTTCAGGGAGATCTTACATAAATCATTTCATATCCTCAGTTTTACCTTAGTAACCTTATCTGTGAAATGTAATGGCTAGGCTGAATGCAATCTGGGGTCCCTTTCACTATTCCACCAAGGTGACAGCTTCCATTGGGACAATCTAGAAAGATTCATGGAAGATAAATTATTCATAGGAGTCTAAAAGATGTACAGTATTTTGGCAGAAAGGGTATGGAAAGAATAGACTTAGATTAACAGTTATGGCCAATGGTATGGGAACAGGAGAGTGCTAGGGAGGAAAGAATAATTCAGTCCAAAAGCATTCATAAAGCACTTACAGTAGGCCCATCAGTCCAGTTCATCTCAGTATAGGAAAAGAGGATCAGAATAAAAAGCTGGAGACAAGGGTCTTGGTCTCACCCTCCAGAGTCTGGAGACTTTCACATAGAGTAGTCCACAGGAAAAATCATTCATTTTGAAAATCTTGTCAATATCTGTAAAATTGATGACCTGGAGTGCCATGATTTACCAAAAAAAAAAGGCAGCAGGGAAGGGAAGATTAGGAGATTGTAGAACTTGTTCCTGGATTTCTCTTGCTTTTTCTTTGTATAATACACACACATTCAGCAATACATAAGCACCCTATTTATATTTACAATGAGCAATTTCCTTTATTTTCCATCAATCTAAGGGAGATATTTCTCCCTCATCTCCTTTTGATCTATCTTTAAGAACTCAGAGGTTGGGATTCTAGTCTAAGAATCATGCATTCCCTGCAGGTAGAAGGGTGAGAGGAGGCTCCTGTCCTCTCCCACTTTTTCTTTAGAATACATAATTGTGCAAGACTCCAAAAGAGAGTTGTATTATGGGTATCTATCAATAAATCAATCAGCAAGAATATATTAAAGGCTTGTGAGGCACTTGGAATACAAAGGGTTAACAATGGAATGCTTCATATTTTTAGGAGTCCTATAGACTAGGGAGAACTAGATGTACAAAAATCAATGTATACAAGATATATGTGAAATAAATATTAGGAAAATATTTTTGGAGGTTGGATTGGGGGATCTGGAAAAACCATACATAGAAAATGTCACATGAGTAGAATTTTAAAGGAAACAAAGAATTCTAAGGAATGTAGATAATAAAGAAATATAATCCTAAAATACAACATAGTACAAAGGCATGGAAATGAGAGAAGAGAAGAGTAGAAAAAGGACCTCTTTGAATGGGACTTAAGAGGACAAGTCATGTATAACAAGGTTAGAAAAGGAGCTTGGTATTATGGTGTGAATGTATTCAAAAGCTAAACGAAGAGCTCATAATTGGTCTAGAAGAAATAGGAAGCCATTGGAGTTTATTGAGAATGGAAGTAACAAAGTCACATCTATGTTTTGTAACAAATAAAATTAATATAGAAGGATATATTTAAAAATATTAGGGTTTTATTGTAATCCATAATGGTAATTAAGCCAGTGCCTGATAAGAGCTAATTCAAATGCCATGCCATTACCTCTGCCCACCTGGCTTGTTCAGCAGGAAAAGAGAGCGAGAACCAGTCCTGTTCTGAGGTGTCTACTCCTGTTTTATGTTAGCTTACATCACCACGTAAGGATAGGAAGCAAGTTGAATCATGGGAAATTTGGTTTGAAATGAGATCCAAATGTCCAAAGGAAGTTTAGTTCAGGGATCTCAAGATCAGTTCAAGGACCTTCAAATTTCCAATATCACAGTTTTAAGAAAATTCCTTTGGCATCACTGTGAAGTATGGTTTGAACAATGGGAAGATACATATTTGGAGATTGTTACACTAGTTCAGGAATTAGGTAATAACTAGCAGAATTTGGGTGGTGGCCATGTGAGAAGGAAATAGATAGAGGAGATATTGGTGAGGTAGAAATGATAAGCTGGATACCTGTGGTAAGTAAGGAGAAGTCAAGGACAATGGGAAGAATTCAAGCCTGAGAGACTGAAAAGATTACTGTGCCCTTAACAGAAACAAGGAAGTTCAGAAGAAATGTGGATTTGGCAGAGTGATAATGAGTTTAATTTTTGGTGTGTTCAACTTGAAATGCCTTCAGGACATACAACTGTAAATATTTATTAAGCAGTTGGAGATGCATGACTGGAGCTCATGATAGAGAAGTTGCTGGGTCTGGAGATTTGAGTCATCTTATTGAGTCATCTTGATAATACATGGTAGCTATTAAGGTTACTAACTGAAAAGATATGGAAAAGTAAGAGAAGATGAATCAGGATGGAAATTTGAGGTACACCCACCCTTTGTGGGCATGATTCAGAAAGAGTCAGTCAATAAGTCAATGAAAATTTATTAAGCACCCTCCATATGCCAAACATTGCTCTAAATGCTGGGTATACAAAAAGCAAAAAGACAGTCCTTGCCCTCAAAGAGCTTGCCATCTGATGTCAACATACAGTTGATTAACTCTTAACTGTGTGCCAGAAATTGTGGTAAATAATGTGATACAGAGAAAGGTGAAAATAGATTCTGCCCTAAGTTGAGATGTCCATGTTTTAATGCAAGAGAAAACATATAAATAACAAGGTACATACAAAACATATATAGTGTAAATGGAAGGTAATTTGGGACAGAAAGCATAAGTTGTAGAAAGGGGAATTTGAGATGCATTTTGAAGAAAGTCCAGGAAGCTGAGGCCAAGATTAATCAATAATCATTCAATGAAAAGGCAAGACAACAAGTATTTATTAAGCATTTGTTCTAGAAATACAAATACATGCAGAAAGGAAGACAAGGATACTACATTCTACTAGGGAAAGTCAATTCACAACAGGCAGTTGAAAATATGTGGGACATGGCATCAGGTTTGGAAATCAGAAGTAGAGACAAGAGGGGAATGAAGGTTAAGTGGCTTGGCTATCTCCCTACTATGGAGGCACTGGGAGAAACTGACTATTGGAAAAAGGAAAGTTCCAGGATTAGAGAGCCTAAGGGATAATGGATAGGGAGGCATCAGGTGTTGAGACAAGTTCCTTGGTGAGATAGTAGCTGATACATGGTGACAAAGAATTCAGGAAGACAAAAGCAGAGTCAAGAAGAGAAAGAAAGGGGAGTGCAACTGATTACAGAGCTTTTATATGAAAGTTTACCCAATATTAATAGATTTCTATAAAAAGAAGATGAAAAGAAACTAAAAAGTGCCTTGGTCAACAAACAGTTGACGTACTAGGCCAGAGAAGTGATATAAATTTCAAAGGCAAAATATTTCAAAAATGTAAAAAAATATTCATGAAAGTATACAAAGATGATAGAGGATTGTGAAGGATAGAACCTCATAAAAGATATAGAAGCAGTGGGGGTTGCATAAAACCAGTTAAAATGAAACCTAGAGAACTATCCAAATTATTAAAGATATCCCAAGAGCATTTAAGTGTGAACATGAAGGAAAATAAACAAAAGAAAGATGGAAAAGATCTGCAACTATATATAAAACAAGCAAAATCTATTCACATTCAAAGAAAACAGAGGTAATATAAATGTATTTTAACATTATTGTCCTAGATATTCTTATGGCAAAGGCAATAATAATAATAAAGAGAACTGAGATGAGAAAATGAACCAGATTATAACAACTATACTTAAAGGGCATTTTAGCTGGTGGTGACATAGTTGTGAGAATGTGGAAGGATAGATTCAAAAGGTATCTAAAGGATGGGGAAGATATCAAAGGGGCAAAAAAACCCTTTTTTTGGTATGTATATGCATATGTTTATATAAGTTTATATATAGCCAGGTGATTTTGCATTATATATATGCATATATATGTAAACAGTCTTATGGATCTACTTTTTCATCCACATGAAATGAAACAAAATATCTGAAGCATTATATAAACCTTAAAGCATGATTTAAATGCAAGCTATTTGGGCAGCTGGGTAACTCAGTGGATTGAGAGCCAGTCCTAGAGATGGGAGGTCCTGAGTTCAAAACTGGCCTCAGACACTTTCCAGCTGTGTGACCCTGGGCAAGTCACTTAACACCCATTGCCTAGCCCTTACCACTCTTCTGCCTTGGAACCAATACACAGCATTGATTCCAAGACAGAAGGTAAGGGTTTAAAAAATAAATAAATAAAATTTAAAAAAATTAATGTAAGCTATTAATATAATTGGTATATAGATTTTATACAAATTATGTATGTATATTTACATACATACATAAATTTATACATACATGCATAGTGGGGTTTCTTGTTGATCTTGTTGAAGTTATTTGGAAACAGCCAGATTTTCAAAAGTGACATCAGCTTTACCATTACACAACTGATATATGCATTGAATACAAGTTCCAACTGTTCTCATTGCAAACTCTACTTTTTTCCAAAAAGCTTTTGATTCACTAAAGCAAAGTGCTGCTGAATGGCTCTCTTGGGAAAAGGTCTTTCCCACACACCTATAATATTTTTCAAGAATCTTGGAAAGATATAATAAACTTAATGCTGTCTGATTATCATCATTATCAGCAGGTGAGATATAAAATGTAGAGAAATATGTTCACTAATGGTATTCACTGCTGTCTTCAAGGAGATCCAGTACAGATTCCAAATTGAAAAGCAGTTCCCTGTGTGTGGTGAGTTTTCCACATGTTTCTGTTTGTGGATGACATTATACTGGTGGTATCAATCCATGGAAAACTACAGAACTATCTGAAAAAACCCATAATCACTTCAAAGCATTCAGCCTAAGTACCCATGTGGGAAAAATAATTAAGAGTATTAAAAATGGCCATGATTGAATGTAGTTAAATGTGTTAGTAATAGCACACATTTCACAGCACACACATAATTGTTGAGTTATCATATAGAAAGTGCTTTTTAAATTTTAAAATGGTATATAAAATCTATTATTATTATTAATCAACAGTCACTCAGTTCATTTTTTTGTCATGAATATTGGACAAACCATAATGGGACAATGAATTGGTCTCACAGTTAATCAGAGGAGGATAGGAAACTGGACCATTGGGAAATTGAAGAACTCATTTAGTAATCTCAGTTTTCACTCAGAAACAAGTAGCTATTTAAAAATGTCAACTATGCTACTGTACCATGAGTACTGATAAACAAGATGATCATAAACAATATGATACAGAATGAAATGAACAGAACCAGGAGAAAACTGTACAGAATAGCAGCAGCAAAGTATGATAATCAATTGTAAATGAATTAACTATTATCAACAACACAAAATTCCAGCACAACTCTAGGGGACTTATTTATGAGAAAAAAAAAGGTTATCCACTGTTATACTTCTCTATTTTTTTTAACCCTTAACTTCTGAGTATTGGCTCCTTGGTGGAAGAGTTGTATGGGTGGACAGTGGGGGTCAAGTGACTTGCCCAAGGTCACACAGCTGAGGAGTGTCTGAGGCCAGATTTGAACCTAGGACCTCACGTCTCTAGGCCTGGCTCTCAATCCACTGAGGTACCCAGCCGCCCCCAAGTTATCCACTGTTATAGAAAAAACTGATGGAGTCTGAATGCAGACTAAAGAATTCTATTATTCATATTTCTTCCATGAATTTTTCTCTAGTGTAAGTGATATGTCTTCTTTTACAACATGATAGACAAGGAAATATATATTGTATGTAACACATGTACAAGTTATAACACATTACCTGTTGTCTTGGATGGGGAGAGGTGGGAGAAAGAGAGAACATGGATCACAAAATGTCAGAAAATTATTATTAAAATTACGTCAACAGGCAAATAACTTAAAAGATCAAAAGAAATGTAAAAATCAATTGCTACCTAGATAATATGGTGCAAATCAAATCAACAAGAATTATATGCCTACTATGTATCATGAATTGTGCTAATTGGGAAGGAAACAAAGTAGAAAAGAGTCTGGTCTTATAATACAATAGAAAGAACCATGATTCCTCATGAAGAGAACCTCAAATATCTGGTATGATGCTTAATACCAGTTTATCTTTGGGAAAGTCACTTAAACTTTCTTTGTTTCTCTTTCCTCTTTGGAAAAGAATGAGAATTTAACTAGATATTGATGGAGATCCATTCTAGCACAAAGTATGATCCTATGAGAGTATATTCAAGTAATTTAAAAGGTTTTCATTTAGAATGGGGTTTATACTTCATGAATAAAAATGGTGGGGTGGGGGAACTAAAAGTGCTGAAAGTTGAAGAGATGGAGACAAACTTTTCTAACAATTTTAATTTATCAAAATTGGAATGAGTTACTACATCATGTAGCAGGTTAGCACTCAATAATGTCTTTAAGCAGAGCCTTTATGACTGCTTGGTGGACGTTGTACAGGACATTCCTTATCAAGAATGATTTGAACCAGGTCACAACTGATATATTTTCTATCTCTGAAGCTCACGAATTTCTCTATGTTCCAGTGTGTCTTGGTTACTTCCTTTAATGACGATGGGCTAGTCTTCTTCAAAGTTGAATTTTGCAGTGTGGTAAGACACCATTTGAAGTATACTATGGGATTCTGTTTTCCACTGTCAGGAAAATAATATTGATAATCTTGGGAACACTGAGAAGATGGCATTCAAGAGGGTAATGGGACTCGAATCAATTTTATGAGAATGAAAGAAGTTTAAGGAAATAGGAAGGTTCAGTCTGGAGAGGAGCAGACTAGGAGTTGGGTAGAGGAGGAACATGATGATTTTTTTCAAAAAATTGAAAAACTTTAATGTAGAAGATTTATTAAATGTGTATAATTTGGCTTCAGAGGGCATATTCAGGAACAATAAATGGAAATTACAAAGTCTTAAAGTAAGAGAAAAAAAAGTATATATATATAATTTTTTTTAACCATGAATAGACATCCCAGAATATGTTGAGTACCTTTGTAATGATAACAATTAGTATTTGTAGGGTCACTTCAGGATTTACAAAGGGCTTTAAATCTATGACCTTATTTGATGCTTAAGACAATATTGTAAGATAGATGTTATTATTGTCTCCATTTTACAGATTAGGACAATAAGGTTGAATGATTTAGTGAATGATTTAGCTCAGGAATACATAGATGGTAATTATAGGAAGGAGGAGTAGATCTCAGGTCTTCGTAAATCTAGGACTACTCACCTATCCTCTATGCCATCTAGGGAGATAATGGATTACCTTTAATTGGAGGTCCTTTAGCAGAGGCTATACAATCACATCAGGTAACTTAGAGTGAGAATTGTTATCAAATAAGACTTGGGCTTGGTGGTTTCTGAGATCCCTTCCATGTCTCAAATGTTATGATTTCAAGGGTTACGTTGGCATTTATGCGTACTCCTCTGTGGTCATCAGGAAAATCATATTTCCTAGACTTTTCACCCTGACAGAAAATATGCAAAACAATCCATATGCTTTGACAAAATCCAGCCCATTTCTGTCTTTCTTGTTTACATTTTCTATTAGATAAGGATCTGGTTGAAAATTGGAAATTTGCTTTTGATGTGCTCCATGTTTCCTCAGAAAATCATTGCCTTCCCCTCACCCCCAGCAGGAACACATCTATCTTCTAATGTGTCAGTCCTGCTGTCAGGAAGTCTTTGTGTTTAGGTAAGGGAAACTGAATCAAGTTTCATCATAAAAGATTGAGTCGAGAAGCACAACATGCCAACTTTATCAATCTGCAAAAAAAAAAAAAAAAAAAAAAGCTTGACACAAAATAGTTTCCAATTCTAAAGGGGGCAAGCATTTTATTTCTAAATCTTCCTCTGAGACAAAAAGAGCCTCCAGTTTTTGAAAGAAACTTGGATAGTTCATGGAAATCAGTTCATTTTGTAGTTTTTTTCCCCCTCAGGATTATAGTCACAGAGTTAGAATAGTTGAGACCTTAGCCCCTTAATTGGATAGATGGTACAATGCATAGAAAATTGAGCCTAGATTGTGGAAGATTAGAGTTCATATCCTGCTACCACTTAACTATGTGACCCTGGATAAGAAATTTAGTCTCAGTTTTCTCATCTGTTAAATAAGGATAACAATATCACTTATTTCACATTGCTGAGAAAATGAAATGAACTCTCATGTAGAAAGTACTTTTCAAATCTTAAGGTGCTATATAAAATTATTATAATTACTGTTATTTAGCAGTTATCAAGAACTCAGTGAAGAATCAAGGATAAAGAGGTCCTTTTTGATGCATGATTGCATTCCCCAAACTTGCTTTTATTATATTTGATTTTTATTGATTCTTTTTATTTTAATATCACATTTATTTTATGTCTCTTTTTGCAAACAAGTTATTCCTTGTAAAAACAACTTTAAGAAGAAAATAAAGAGCAAAATAACAATGTAACAAAAGTATCAGTTGCATCTGAGATGTGAAATATTATAGACCTATAATATACCACTTCTCCAGTGAAGGGTAAGCTACATGTCTTTCAGGCTCATTTTATTGTTTCTTCATTTAAAATTATTGTCCCTTGAATTTTTTTCTCTTGGTCCCACTTATTTCCATCTGCCTCTGTTCATAGTTCTTTCCATGCTTCTCTAAATTCTTCATGTTTATCATTACTTATCACTGATATTTCATTACCTTACTGTATCACAATTTATTTAGATACTCCATCAATAAGTAGGAACCTATTTTCCCAGTTTTGTATACTACTAATTAAAGGTTCATGCATATTTTGACATACAGATTGTATCTTTTTGTCTGTCTTTGACACCCATGTGGAATATACCTAGAAACCTTACATTTATACCTTAGGGTATGGACTTCTTAGCCACAAATTTGGCTCATATTAACTGTCTATTTTTTGTACATACCCAAAATACAATTTTCTTTTTGTAGCACAAATTTTAGAGAAAAAAGTAAGATGAACTAGAGAGACCAACTCATGAGAGCAAATTTTGCCTTATAAGTTTACCTGAGAATAAGTGGTTGAAGCTAGTAAATAGACTAGTACTCTATATGATTATACCTAGTGGGAGAAGAGGTGAGGTGGTTTAGTATTTTATATTTATAAAACATTCTTTTTTAAGAAAAGTAAAAATCCAGCAGTAGGGAGAAACTTTGTGGATAACATTGAACTTGCAAAAGCCTCTTGAAAAAAGTAGGTCTGCAACACACCCCTTTATGGTATTTGTCCACATTCTGCCCAGTCCATGTATGAGGAACTCTAGAGGAGGGACCAAAGAAATGCAAATGGAGGATAAATACTGGGGAGGAGAAGAAACCTTAAAAGAGATCTGGAAGTTTATTGATATTAACTGTTTGGGTTTGTTCCCCTCCAAATATAGTGAGGAAATCTCTTATAACACAGCTATTGGAATTGGAAAGAAGGACTTTTGAATTCAATGTCATGCTTATTATATTTTGCTGATTATTTGTTTTAAGGTTTAATTTCTTTTTAAGTTCATATGTTAATCAATATCTTTCCATTCCTCTGAATCATTTTAAGCTACTATGTTTTTGGCCATTAGGTATATATTTTGTTACGTGATTTTTATTTGTACCTTTCCCCTATGACAGTACTGAAGGAAATATCATTGTAAAAGCCCACACCTTACTCAAAACCCTTTTTAAGTGGAAACACCATAACTCCTTAATTATGCTGGATTTGTCGCCTGATCTATCGAGGTCACATATTCATTTTTCTTTCATTTTGCCTTTGTTAATTGTCACATAGATGATGATGGAAGGGCTCCATCAAAACTGGTTACAACCTGTATACAACCTTTGAATTTAATGTGCTTAATATCTCATTTGCTTTTAAGGGGTCTTCAGAAATGATGTTTAGATATCTAGACAGCTTCTGAATTTTATATATATATTCTTTATTTTATATACATAAAACATTCTTTATTATGTATATACATGTATTAAATTAAATTAATAAATAAAATTAAATTAAATTGAATTAAAGGTAGAGAACAAAATAGATTTTCCTGCCAGAAAAGTTTTTTATATAAAGCATGAAGACAAAAGTAGCTTCTGCATGCATGATATTTTAATTCTTCAGTTTAATCTACTTCCACCAGAACAATCTAGATTCTTAGTGATGTTCTAGATGCCAAAAGGTTTTCATCAGCTGTACAGTTTCTTTTTCTAGGCTTTTCTGCTAAATTTTGGAATTATGGCAGTAACAGACTTTGTTAAAAATATCTTTGCCAAGGTTGAAAGATTTGCTACATCTGTAGAACTTGTGACAAATATCTATCAGTTCATAGATTTTTAAAATGTCATACAGCAAGTGGCTATACAGCAACTCATGTGAATCCTATGTGATAGTGGTTTTGTTGGCTATTGCCATTCACTAGGCTATTGTGAATTTTGGGAGTTTCAGTACTTTCTTTGAATGTGCCTTATATACTGTATTACTGTTTTATAAAACTATTACTTTGTGAAAATCATTTTCACTCACATGGCTGAATTAAAAAAGGAAATGGATATCATTTTTGGGTGAGAAACTTTTGTATTCTACCTCGCTTTGGCTGACACAATGTGTCACTGAATGTAAGGTATATATTTTTAAAACATTTTTATTGTTGTTTTTCCTTATATTTGCAATATAGTATTTGTGTTTTCTTTTTCCTCTCATTTTTTGAACTCAAAGCACATGTTACCAGTATTAAAAAGTGTTTTTTTTTTATTTTGCACTAGGGTAATTTTTAAAAAAATGTCCATTATCCCTAATTTCAATGCATGCTCAAAAAGCTTTAAAATATAAAAATAATGCCATTGGTTGTTTAAAAAATTGGAACTTGGCTTAATGCTTGTGTCTGATTCCAGGAGCGGGGAATACAAAAAGAGCCACTGTATAGTACCAAAGAAGCACATAGCTAACCTGTATAGTGTCTATAGAGCATGAGGTCAAAGAGACCAAATCAATGGGATTACTGAAATTTTGAGCTAAGACAAGAAGACTTGAACCTGTTTGGGGTTCAAGGTTGCAGCTTTTTTGACATTTCTAAGAGGCAGGACTTCCCTGAGCCCTAACAAGCATATCACTTTGGCTGCCTTCCTGGCTCCAGTATCCCTGAGAGAAAAGGTAACACCAGACCAGAAAAATGCTATTTCCAATTTGCTGCTAATAATCTAGTCCCTTTTCTGCCTTTCATAGTGTGGCAAACGTTCTGTAGTCCTGGCTACTGATTGGATAAGTGCATAATTACATAAATCTCTTTAATTGGGCCCTGATTCCAGGACCTGTTATAGGTTTATTTCTCCTTTACTTAGATTTTTTTAGACATAAGACTTTGATATTTTATATTTCATCCACAAGTTATTTTTTCTCTTTTATATGAAGTTTTTTGAAGTTTTTGATTTCTTTTGCCAATTGATTCATATACCTCATAACTCAGCCATGTATCCCTAGATCCCTGTGTTTGTTATTATTCTCCTCAAAGGAAAGGATTATGTTATTGTTGTGACCTTTGACTTGAATTTGAGCCTAATTTTAGAACAAGAGACTACCTCCCAGAATCCAGAATGCAAACTTTTTGAAGAAGGTGCCATAAAGATGCCTGCATGCCACACCAGAAGATCCAGGGTAAACTTTGAGTTGTGGTAAATTTGAACTATGGGGGTTTGAATTCATTTATTTTGAACGTACACTCTTATGCCAAAAGGGTACTGCCCCCTAATTGGCTTTTTCTCAGTACACCTAACATTTGTTTTGTTCTTTTCCTCTTTTAGCTACCTCTTTTCCCCATATTATTTTAATTTTCCTCTAAATACGGTAATATTGTATATACCTTTAGTTAAAAATCTTTAAAGGTTTAAGTTGGTTATGTTTAAAAGGATCCCTTTGGGGAAGCTGGTCTCCCAAAAGGATCACAGGAGGGAATGTATAGTTAGAGAATTTTGTTCCTTGGATTTAATCCCCAAGAAGTCCTTCAGTATTTGCCAGAATTCCTTTTAATCTCTCTACCACATTTCATGGTCACATTTTGTATATAGTTGTGGGGAATTCTGCCTCGCTCTTTTTTTCCCCATGACCATTGATTAGGTAGCTTTTTTCTTTAGTTATTACTAATAGATTTTATAAAATAAAACACTTAGCTATGGTTTGTTAGTTTTAATCTTAATACAGTGATGTTTGAAAGATAGCAGAGAACAGAAACGCTACCACAGGATTAGAAAAATACATGTTTTCTGGCTTCCAAAAAAGGCAAGAAAATAGAGTCAGCAGACTCTACGGTGGTGCGCTTGACTTCCATTCATATGAAAATTCTATAAAAGAGACAATTAGTGAACTTTCTAAAAAAGGGAAAAAAAAGAGTGATCACCAGGATCTACTATAGCTTCATAAAGAATTGTTTTTCCCAAACTAACATTGTTTCCTTTTATGACATTATACCTAAACCGATAGATCAGGAGGAGCATGATGGAAATAGTATTTCTTGAGAATTTGTCAACATTTGTGTCTATCCCATGAAAATGAGAACTTGAGGAGAGGGACTCTGTTGTTGTTTTGCCTTAATTTCTACCTCCAATATTAGCTGATTTTTTTAGTCCATAATACATGCTTAATAAATACTTGTGACTGAATTCTGATAAAGCACCTCATACTATTCATTTAGAGAAGATAAGGGAGATATAAACATGTTACCTCTGGAGAGAGTATATAAATAATTAACCCTCTGAGAACTAATGAAGTCACAAAAAAAGAGTAAAAAAACAAGGATTCTGAATCTTTTCATACCAATCTGGGCTACCAGACTGCCCAACCTCTGGACAGTTCTCAGAATAACATTCTTAAATGCAAAAAGTAAAAATACATATGATTATAAAGCAAAATAGATATATTAAAATACAATGTATATATAATGTGTATGTTTTGACATACATATACATACATACATACATATATGTACGTGATTGTGTCTATGCATCCCAGAAGCTATGCTTGAATACCAAGTTAAGAACCTCTGAAAAGAGAGATAAGAGGACCCAGGACTGGGCCACGAGGAGATTTTTGAAAATATCTAGGAGTTTAGGGGTTATGAAAATTCATTGAAACATCTAGGGCTCTTTAGATTTGAGAAGAAAAGATTCATTATAATGGAAGTCAAGGACTTTTAAGGCTGCCACAAAATGGAGACACTACACTTATTGTGATTGTTCCCTCTTAGGATGATCATAGACAATGAAATGAAAACCACAAAGAACAAAATTTAGGTTTGAAGGAAATTCAAACAAAGAAACAAAAACTTCCTAACAATTAGAGAAAATCCAATGTTGAATGGATTGTTTTGGAAGCAGTGTTCTTGTTGTAGATCTGTAGGAAAGAACTAAAGGACCATTATTCAATAATACCAATAGTCAAGTGTATTAGAATGGGCTTTTTGTTGAGTTGTTGTTGGGGTAGGTGAATGTATTGTCTGGAATAGATTACTACTGAGCTTACTTCCATCCCTGAACTTCTGGATTTTATGATCATCAATTTATTGTTTTTTTACTGTAATATCTTTGGGCTTTGTTTCTCCTGGCAAAGGTTTCTTCTAGCCCTGAGAGTCTGTTAGGGCATTTATTTCCCCAACTATTGGCACAGTTCTGTACCTGGTCCTTAACTTTCTCTGTCAGTCCCCTTTATTACTTCTTGGAATTTCAAGGGTTGTTGATATAGGGCTGCCAATGGAAACACAATTAGAATCACAGTGGGCCCCACAGGAACTATTTCCAAAATGGAAGAGAACATCTGGATTGTGAACCAAAGGTTTCCACACACTAGAGAGGATGCTTCTCATTTAATGCTAAAATTTTCTTTATAAAACAGAGTAAAAGAATTACTATGCTATTTAGATTCACAGATTCAGAAACTTAAAACTAGAAGGTTCCTTAGAAGTCACTATATTCATCCCTCATTTTACATATAAGGAAACTAAGAGTCAGAGGTGCTAGGTGATATCCCGAAACTCACCCAGATAAGTGGCAGAGCTAGGATTTGAATCCAAGACATCTGACTTCAAATCTCTTCCACTCTGCCAAGTTGCCCTAACTTAAGAGCTGTATAGCAATTAAGAATATCATTCACAATGGATATAATTATATAAATATTCATCAAAATTATATCAATCAATACTTATTTATTTTGTGTCTGCTATGTGCCAGGGGATTAATAGACAGTAAAATAAGCAGAAGGTGAGAAGATTTCATCAGCTTGGCATAGATCTTTGCTCTTCCTTTAGATTTGGACTTCAACTTCTTTTTGCCATGGTAGATAGACTTGAAGAGTTATTGTGGTAGAAACAGCCACCACCCCATTGAAAAACTGATGACAGATCTCTCTGAAAGTCAAGGTTGGTCCTGGGAAAACACAGAAAGAGTCCATTTCAGGACTTATGCTTGAAAATTTTTCTTCTCAGCCCAGGAGGGAAGAAAAGGGAAAAAAATGCATGAAAATTCCAGAGAGGCAGATTCAGATTTGATATTAAAAACAAACCCTCAAACAACTGCACTTCATTTAGTGGAGGAATGATGTTCTAGATCAATTATATCTGACTAAGGCTGTGGGATGTAAGGCTTATTATCAAAAATATTGTTACAGAGCTTTAGGAGGATCCAATGAGATAATGAAAGCCAAATACTCTGAAAAACCTTAAAGACTCATCTTAATGCTATCTATCATCATGATTATCAGTGCAAAATGGAACCCATTCTCTCTGTTCCACCTCATCATACCCATTACTCCTCCATATATGCCTATTTTCTGATGAGGGCACCATTTTTCTTCTTGTTTTCCACAATTTTAAACTTAGACACTTCCTTGACTCTATCTATCTTCCCTTATTCCCCATAACTAATTATTTTTTAAAATAATTTTTATTTTTTAGAAAAGTTATCATGGTTACATGATTCATATTCTTACTTTCCCCTTCACCCCCTGACCTCCCCTCCCCCCCCCATAGCCGATATGCATTTCCACTGGTTTTAACATGTGTCATCGATCAAGACTAATTTCCAATTGTTGATAGTTGCATTGGTGTGGTATTTTCAAGTCTACATCCCCAAATCATGCCTCAACACATGTGTTCAAGCAGTTGCTTTTCTTCTGTGTTTCCTCTCCTGTAGTCCTTCCTCTGAATGCGGGTAGCATTCTTTTCCATAATTCCCTAAGAGTTGTTATGGATCATTGCATTGCTGCTAGTACAGACGTCCATTACATTCTATTTTATCACAGTGTATTGGTCTCTGTGTACCCTATAACTAATTAATTGACAAGTCTTATTAATTCTAACTCTACAATATCCTTTATTTTATTTTATTTTATTTTTTAAATCCCTTACCTTCCATCTTGGAGTCAATAGGGTGTATTGGCTCCAAGGTAGAAGAGTGGTAAGGGCTAGGCAATAGGGGTCAAGTGACTTGTCCAGGGTCACACAACTAGGAAGTGTCTGAGGTCAGATTTGAACCTAGGACCTCCTGTCTCTAGGCCTGACTCTCAATCCACTGAGCTACTCAGCTGCCCCCTACAATATCCTTTAAATTCATATCCTTTTCTGCATTCAGGTGTACTCTATTCTGGTCACTCCATTATCATCTCTTACTTGTGATGGTCTTCTAAATGGTCTCCCCAGGTGTCTCATCTCTATTCTCCAAATCATTCACACAATTGCCGAAGGGATATTCCTAAAGCACAGGGAAGACCAGGTCACTTTTCTACTCAAGACTTTTACTGCTAGAATAAGACAATGTCCCTGGGATAAAATTTCAATGACCCTGCCATATGACCCCCATCTGAATTGCCAATTTTATCTCAAAAATACTCACCTTTGGTCATCTTTTGTTAGAGGCAAACATCCTTGCTTGCCGCTCCCTGCATGAGTCATTCCATCTCCTGTCATTGCATCTTTGCCAGCTGGAAGCCATCCTGATTTGCACAGGTGTTCTAGCTTTCACCTTTCTGGAATTTCTTTGTATAGATTTGGAAATTATTTTGTATGGAACTTTTCTCAATTATATATTGCTTTGTGTGTTTCAACTAGCCACTGAATTCATATGTACTTGCTAAGCATTCACTACACGTCTAGCACTAACTGGTGAGGATACAAAGAGAAAGCAGAAACAGTCCTGAAGTACTCAAGGCACTTACATTCCAATGAGGGAGACCTGTTGTTAAGTAGGAACATAGGATGTCTAGAGCAATATTATACATACATTTGATTGCTATATAATGTATATACACATATATGTATACACATATCTACCAAGTGTGTGAATAATGTGTGCGTCTGAGTGAGTATGAAGGCCTTTCTTGGCAGTATATTCCTAGCTGGATCATGGTTCCTTTCTGCTTTCAATCTAATGAGGGAATGGTGGGTCTCTTATAGGCTATGAGTGACTGAGAGGCTATTACTATAGTGACAAAGAGATTTTTAATTGGTTTAGGAGCTGGAACTGAGGTGAGGGGGGGATTATGTCCAAAATGGCTGAAATTTTGATTTGAGGAAAGGTCAAGTTCTGAAGGACTTTGCTTGCCAAATGGTTTCTATTTTATCCTAGGAGTTAGAGGGAACCAGTGAACTTTATTTATTAGGATTGTGACATACCAGACTAACTGAAACCAGGCTGGGGTCAAGTAAGATTTAGTATCAGAATGAAAGCTCCTTCTCCAAGCTGCTCTTGTTTGATTCCCAGTAAAGGCTTTCTCACAATAATGTCAGAGCCATTAACTAGGGACTGTGAGGAGGGTTAGAGCATCTGTGGGGGAAGAGGGGAAGAGAAGGGATCTGGTGGAAGGAGAATATGCCTCCTTAATGAAGAGGACTCCTTGGGTGTGACTTCTCTCACAGAGAATATAAACTCCTTGAGAGCAAACACAGTGTTCTGTTGACTTTGTATGACCCCCAAATAGCACAATGGCCTTGTGTAGATTAACTCTTAATTAATGCTTGTATTACATTGGAAAAAGAGAAGGTAGTAGAAGGATGGGCTTGGGGAACAAACCATAAGTGCATGGATATCACAGGCATGGGGACATTTTAAAATACCTGGGGTCCAGAGATGGACTATCTTCTATGAGAAAGAGAAAGGAGGCCAGCATCACTGGTTTAGTCTATGTGTGGAGGAGGAGGGGATAAGATGTAAAAAGATTGGAAGGGCTGGAGGGGGCCAAGTTGTGAAGAGCTTTGAATGCCAAACAGAGGATTTTATAATTGATTCGTGAAGTGACAGGAGCCACTGAAGCTTGTTCAATGGAGTGAGGTGGTATGGTCAGATCTGTACTTCAGGAAGATGAATTTGAGAAGTGAGTAGTGGATAGACTGGAATTTGGAGAGACTAACAGGGCAGAAAGACCAACCAGTAGCCTACTGAGAAATTCCAGGAGTGAATCAATGAGGACCTGTACCAGAATGGTGGCAGTGTCACAGGAGAGAAGGTTATGTATTTATATGAAAGATGAAAGTAGAAGGAAAACAGCACAGATATCATTAAATCATTTAAATATATAGAAGAAAATATACAGAAAATGTAATAAAAATACAAAAATGAAATCTATGGGCACTTTGGTATTTCTATCCACATTTAATTATTCCTCTCACATGTTGTTTGATCTCTAGCATCTGAACTTTTCTTCTCTCCCATCACCATTGTATATATTTTATTTTACTTTTTTAACTCATGAGATTGTGTCTTCTCCCTATCTTTTCAGGTGGAAAGTATCCCATCCCAATGCTCACTGACCCAGAAGCTTTATCTTGCTTCTTTCTGACCTAGGCTAGTTTATTCTGACTACACCTTGCACCCCAGACCCCACTACCCCTGGTGCTCACCATATCAATACTGAGTTTGGTGTGAATACTCAATATTTTTAGGCCATTGTAGCTCAGAACTCCTAAGATCAGATCTACCAGCCTTTGCTTCACTCGTAGCATTAGTAAGGATTATAGATATTTGCTGCCATGCTTGGCATTTTGTAAATTAGTGAATGGAGGAAAGAAAGAAGGGATTCAAGAAATAGAAAGAAAGGAAAAGATGAGAATGAATGAAAAATATTTTGGTGGACATTTACTACTTCATCAAGGGCACCCCTCTGATCTACTGGACTGTGGCATCCTCCATGGTGAATGTGCATTCTTGCTGCAAAGGAAGAGGAAAATGTCCTGGCTCAGTAATAAACAGCTTTTATATTGATCATGTGACCAAACCCAAGCGACATTCAAAGGACCTTATGGATCCATACTCAGACTTTTTTTTGGCTAAAGGGCATGCATGACCATAGACTTCTCATTGGTCCTTATCATTGGGGAATATCAAAATTGATTGGTCATTGAGTAGTGAGAACTTCTTTCTCTTTCTACTTGAAAGAAAGAAAACAAATCTAATCTTGCTCTTTTCCTTTGTTTTTAAAGCATGGCCTAAGACTCTCTTGGACTTCATAATGGGAGATCAGGGAAAGGATCTCATTCTGTCTTTCCCAGTACTAGCTACCTACACATACCTGTGACCAAACAATACTACTGGGATGGTCATTTCTAGCCTTGGAAACAACCTCATGCATTAGAGAGGTTAAGAGTTCCTGGGTGCTGACTGGTAGGGGGTCTTCTCTTGCACTGGCAATTTCCTAATGGGTTAGAGTGGTTGAAAGTTCTTTGGGGCTGACTGGTAGGATTATTTCTATAATGACATCCTTCTCAAAAAGGAGGATGATAACTGCCAAGAGGATGACATATTTATTTATTCACTGACCAGAAGACCTGAATTGTAAGTTCTTTTAAGACAGTGAAGACTGAAGTTGAAATGAAATCAGTTCATCAGTTCCATAAATGTCCTGGGAGACTTTGCCACCTAGAAGAATTTAAAGATTGGTAATAGGTAACGTTTTGCTATATTTCTGCTTAAGTGCTTCTAAGAATCCTTTTCATCCTTAAATCTATCATTCCTGACTCCTGGGGGAATATCTTAGGAATTGTTTTTTCTTTGTATCTCTAGTGCTTGCAACACACTAAGATCTTGTTGACTGGCTGGCTAATATGTTGATTTCTCCTTTTGACTATAAGCTCCTTGAGTGCATGGGATATTTTTCCCTTTTGTCTCTGTATCCTGAGGATCCAGAATAATAGCTGGGCCACAATAGATATATAAAATAAGGTTTGTTGATTGGTTGGTTGATCTCTCTCTCTCTCTTTCTCTCTCTCTCTCTCTCTCTCTCTCTTAGTTCAGTTTAGTTTCAAGCTAGTCTAGAGGCTTCGGCTTACTGACTTGGCTAGACCAAATACTGTTGACAAAGACCTCTCAGAGCTCCTTAAAGGAAAAAAATAAAATACAAGTTGTCAATATTGTCAGATATCACATTTTTTGTTTGTCTCCTGAGTAAGTCTGGCCAGATATTCTAACAGTGCCCATATGTTTTTGCTCATGTCTACCATTTTAAATAGTGGAGTAAGGGAGATTGATCTCTGATTCTGCTTCTAAGTAATAAGCCATATAGCCTTGTGTAATTCTGAGTTGTCTTTTAATAATAATAGTAACTCATTTATGTAGTGCATTGAAATTTTAAACATTTCTCAGTAGAAATAGGAACCTTTGGTAGAAATATCAGCAATCTGGTGGAGTTGTGAATTAATCCAACTGTTCTAGAAAGCAATTTGGAACTATGCCAAAGGGCTTTTAAAGAATGCCTGCCCTTTGATACAGCCATACCACTGCTGGGTTTGTACACCAAAGAGATAATAAGGAAAAATACTTGTACAAAAATATTTATAGCTGTACTATTTGTGGTGGCAAAAAATTGGAAAATGAAAGAATGTCCTTTGATTGGGGAATGGCTGAACAAATTGTGGTAGTTTTTGGTGATGAAATACTATTGTGCTAAAAGGAATAATGAGCTGGAGGAATTCCATGTGAACTGGAAAGACCTCCAGAAACTGATGCAGAGTGAAAGGAGCAGAACCAGGAGAACATTGTACATGGAGACAGATACATTGTAGCACGATAAAATGTAATGCACTTTTCTAATAGCAGCAATGCAATGATCCAGGACAATTCAGAGGAACCTGTGAGAAAGAATGCTGTCCAAATCCAGAGAAAGAACTGTGGAAATGGAAATGCATTAGAAAAATATATGATTGATCACGTAATGTCCTAGAATTATGATTGGGGTTTTGATGTTAAAGGATCGTTCTACTGCAGATATGAATAACACAGAAATAAGTTTTGAACAATGATACATGTATAACCCAGGAAAATGGCTTGTCATATTTGAGAGGGGAGAGGAAAGAGTGGTGGGGGTAGATCATGAATCATGTAACCATAGAAAAATATCCTAAAGAAAAAAAAAAAAAGAAATATCAGCAATCAGTATGGATGTTCCAATGACTTTTTTTTTAAACCCTTGTACTTCGGTGTATTGTCTCATAGGTGGAAGATTGGTAAGGGTGGGCAATGGGGGTCAAGTGACTTGCCCAGGGTCACACAGCTGGGAAGTGGCTGAGGCCAGGTTTGAACCTAGGACCTCCTGTCTCTAGGCCTGACTCTCACTCCACTGAGCTACCCAGCTGCCCCTCCAATGACTTTTTAAGGGAGATTAGACATGGTCTTGTTTGAACCCAGAAAGCAGAAAGAAGAGCAATGGGGGTCAAATAGCTGAGGAAGATTTATTTTGAATGAAAGGAAAAACTATCCAATAATTCCTCAAAGTGGAAGAGAATGCCTTAGGAAGTCATAAGATCCTAACTCTCGAGTTTTAAGGGTCTCCAAAAATCAAGTATAACCCTCCCATTGTTGAGATTAGTTCCTGGAAGATAATAATAATAGCTACCATTTATAAAGTACTTACTATTTGCCATATACTATACAAAATGCTTTACAATTATGATTTCATTTAACTTCAAACCTGTAAAATAGGTGCTATTACTATCTCCATTTTACAGATGAGGAAATGGCGGCCCAAGAAGAAGAAAAATTAGAATTATGATTCAAGGAAACATCTGCTGACTCCACAGCCAATACCCTTCCCCCATATATTGTACAGTTTCATTTATTGCATTTATCCCAATTAGAAGTTTTCTGATAAGCGAATGGATGGCTATTTATTGATTATACTATAAAAGGGATTCTTGTTCAGATGGGACAGAGTAGTTGGAGTTGAGAAGACTCATGGCCAAACATTGCATCAGACATCTAGCAATTTGACTTGTGCAAATCATTTGGCCTTTTTGCATCTTTCTTTATCTGTAAAATCTGATATAATGATCAAATGAGGTAGTGCATATAAAGTACTTTTTAAATCTTAGTTTATAATTATTACTATTATTATTGCTTCTACTATTACTATTCCTAATACTCCAACTCCTTACTGCTACCACATGCTGGTCTAGAGAGTTCCTAAGTTTCCTTTCAAAACTGTAATTCTATGACAGTGCCAAACACATTCACTGATCAGTCATTCTTCAGGATAGCATATGATACCTTCAAATAGTGACTGAGACAGAAAAGAGTCATAGGATGCATTTATGCTGGCCAAATGATCAGTGAGTAGCAATAAGGCATGACAAGGTGTTTTATTATTTAATAGACCCTTCATCCATATTACCCATCATCTCAAAGCTTTGAGATAGATCTATTCAATTGGTTCTCTCATTCCTATCCAGACAAGGTGACTCACTGATCCCAGGCTTCATTAAACCATTTGCAGCTGGAGAGACCCACCACTCTAATCCACCAGTCTCCTCACTGCCTTACCTTATTTATGGATGTTTCTTGAACTTCTCACCTTCTCTCAACAGTGGTAACATTCCCTCTCTCCCCTGCTGTTGTCCCCCAGCTGACACACAGGGCATATATTAAAACCATTCATTTTCTAAATGCTATCCCTCTGTGCTTTAACCTTTAAAGGGGATAAGTCTGGTTGAAAAATAAGACACTGAATGATTGAATAGAGACAATTTTCTGAAATTTAAAATAAAGTTAGTAGAACTATCCATCTTCACATACAAGTGGGAAAAAATGCGTCAGCATGACTAGACTCAAACTGGAGCACATTTATAAGAAGGTTGGTGGTTCTGTGTGCTCTCTATCTAAAATTCCATCAATTTGACCCTTATTGTAAAACAAAGGAAGCATCTCCAATTCATTTTTCATATATAAATTTGATGATTTCTCAGGTATCAGCTTCTGAACATTGAAAAAAATGATTTCCTTTTCACCATGCAGTTGATCAAGTAATCAGTCAATAAACATTTATTAACATTTTATAGGGACTAGGGACAAAGCGACCCTCTTGATGACCAAGATGTGAGAGGCTTAATGGCACAATCAAGCACTTACTATGTGTCAACTACTGAACTGAGCACTAAGTATAAAAAGACAAAATGAAACCATCTCTGCCCAGGCGACTTTGCAGTCTTTTATAGGAGGGAGGATGTACATATATGTGTACCATCAGCTTCAATAATCTGTCCCTTGGAGATTGTAGATAGCATTACTATATATTTAAGAAGTTATATAAATATGAGCCATTTTAGTTTATTATTCCATGAAAGATTTTTGATGGAATTGGAATTAAACTATCATAAAGGAGAGATTACTCTTTGTTATGTATGAAAAGAGAATGAAAATCAGAGAGTATAGGATGGATGATATTTCTTCACTGAAATAAGTGTTTTTCTTTTTTTCCCCCCAAAAAATTAACAAAAATATTGAAAGATCTTACCTGCCCTCTTGAGAAAGCCAAATGGTGGGATTTTGCTTCCAGAATTGAAGAAGGACGAATCATCAACTTTAAGATCAGACAAATAAAATAGTTAAAGATAGGAAATTGGCTCTTAAATTCAGAGAACAGTGAGTATTTTAGGGTTAGTGGATCACAGACGGTTTCAAAGCGAATTGTATGACAAAAAGTTTGACAAGTTAGACTAGTTTAAGGAAAATCTCAATTATTTAGCCAAGGAATTTTGTGTTTTGTCTAATAGACAAAAACATATCAGACCACTGAGTCTTTCTCATCAGGAAAGTAACATAGTGCTTTATAGATATTACTCAGGTAAGTGTCTGGATCAGTGATGGGCAATCTATAGTCTGAAGGCCAGAATCAGCCCCCTGAAAAGTTCTATCCAGCTGTACCCATTATTTCTAATCTGATGAATACAATGAGTAGGATGCAATACAATGAAACTTTGAAAGAGTTGCCTTAGAAACTTAGATTCAAAAGAGAGTGAAGGATAGTGGCTATGAGAGTGGTCCAGAAAAGAGATGATGAGCTCCTGAACTTCTTATGGTAGCTTTGTGAGAGGAGAAAAAGAATGCTAGAGATTTTGAGAAAGTTAAATTGATATGTGACTATCAACTATATATGATGGTTATGTAGAATGATTTAAAGGTTTATAACTGAATTACTTGGTAATGATTTCCTCAACAGAAATATGCAAATTTGGAGTAGAGTTCTACTTAGGGGTAAAGATAATGAATTCCTTTTCTCAAATTTAGTTTTCTATATAAAACAGTGCAGTAAAATTCAGAAACTTCATGGTTTTACCAAGAAGCTTTTCACAATTCATTTAGCATGGTTCATTGGGCCCTGGATAAAAAAGCCCATTTTAAGTCAATTCAATAAATATTCATTTACTTTGGCTTCATTAATTCTGGAGATGGGAGGATGTTGCTTCAGTGATTGAAGTAGCCCTAAATTCGGAAAGTGTAGATATTAAAGAGGAATTTGTTTCCATATGAGGGGACACTAGAGACAAACGGCCCCTTTTGAAGACAAAGATAGATGCAAGAGACTTATTAGCTCACCAAGAAATATTTTTACTGGATTTAGAAAGATATCCTGGCAAACTGTAAGAGTGGATCCTGTAGGATCAACCAACATTGCCAGCATCATTGCATCATTATCATAACTTGCATTTATATAGATTATATTTTGAATAATGCTTTTTCATGCATTCCCTGGAATTGCAAAGCATGTGAAATCTTCACCTCCTGTCTCTCTTTTTAGTATTTCTCATTTCTAGGTCAGCAATTCAACTCTGTCTACCTCTTTACTTTACATGGACCAAAACTTGCATTCTTCATCTCTTGGCAATGATTAATGCTGAAGAGTTATTGACTTATAGGACTCCATTTGACATGACTCCCAGGGGCATCAGCATTAGAAATAGTAATATGAACTGACAGCCTCCTGAATTCAGATTTAGTGGAGTAAAGAAGATATCCTTTGTCATTCAACTCTTCATGGTCTTCCCTGACTGTCGGTTTGTGAATTACCATTCCTTCCACTTCTTAGCTAGAAAAATGTTGGAATTGTCAGATGAAATTGGCCCCTTCTCATATTTGCAATCATTTGGGATTAGTTTTCTGGACATGGGGTTTTACAGTGGGCACTAAGATGACCATGATCTTAGGGAACAAAACAGTATCCTATGGAGGAGGGAAGGCAAGGATTCACACTTTATCCATCACATATCTTATAGAAGACTATGGCAAGTGACAAAAGCAGCTGGAACTAATTTTCTTGTTGGGTGGAGATCAATTGTTCAGAGCGGAAAATTCAGCATGATTCATCAGGCCAGCAACGTATTGGCAAAAGCCTGAAACCAAGCTGTGAGACTGTTTCAGTTGTCAAGAGCCTAGGCAGGTGATTTGATTGACTATGCTTTCCTTTTCTTTTTTTGGTATCTGTGGCTACTAATGCTGGACAAAAGGGCAAATGAAATGGATCGTTTGGTGGATTAGAAAATAGGGAATCATGAAAAAAATCTTAGATATGTGCCAAGTCTTTGAGAGAACTGTAGCCATTTTCTATCCATCCAAATTTGCAACTTTACCTCTAAGACAGAGGTAAGAGATTGTGTTGTGTGCTTAGAGGATGGGGAGATATCCAATTGTATTAGAACATTGAGCAAGGGGGAAAGGAATAACTAAAAGGAGGGGAAAGGTAGGGGGTGGCAGATTGTCACTTAAGTCAGTCAGATACCAGAGCACTTATGAAATGCCTCACACATGTGTGGCATTGTGCTAAGTGCTGGGACTACAAAGAAAGATCAGAATTGACCCTGCCTTCAAGAAGTTCACATTATCATGGGGGAGGAATTGGAGTAAAAGAGCAGGACTCATCCTTCCACTGGAATAAGGAAGACCCAGTTGAGTAATTCCCTTGATCAACTCACGTTGGTACCTTCTCTGAAACTTCCATAGTTGTCCATATGATGGAGAAGTTAAGATTTACCTCAAATCCTACAACTATTATGATTCAGAGGCTGGGCTCCAAAATAAATCTGCCTGACTTCCAGGTTAGCTAGGTACATCTAAGATCTATATAGTGAAGATGGAAGGTAATTAATCTAAGCAAGGAAGACACTAACACCTGGGATTAGGGGGTGGCATCCCACAGAAGATGGGATTGAGCATTAAGCAGAAGAGTTTGAACTTTATCCAGGAGGGGATAGGGAAGAACTTTGTTCAAAGGAAGGCTATAGACTCAGTAGTATTTATTTTAACTTTCCCTTGGCCTTTGTAAAAATAATTTTGCTAAAAACCCACCTGGCTCTCTGAGACCCAACTATGACATTATCTCCATAGCTCTCCTTTCATCAGGGGAGTTAGAATTTCCAAAGCATTCAGACAAGGATGCTGATGGGAGCTATAAATCAGGGATTGCATAGTTAAGCCAAACAGCCTGATTCTCCACTCTGTCTTCATGGTAGAGCCTAGGAGGTGAAGATTTATTGTGTTAGGATCAGAAACCTTGGACTTCATTTATGGGAGAGCTTGGACCTCATTTTTCACTCCAAGAGACAGGTAATGGTTCCTTTGTGAAGAGAGACACTCAGCCAGGCAGCCTAAAGGCAAATGCTTCCTTAGTGTATGCCATTTGAATACTGATCATTGCAGATGTTGGGGGCAGGACCTCCTTCTGAGTGCTCACCTTCAAGCTTCAGGGACTCTGGGGAGAAAAAGTTTGTCCATATCATTGGAGAGCTGGGAAAGGTATCAGGGAAGAAAGCTAGGTTAGCACTTGGTTCCAAAACAATGATGTTCCTTCCATTAATCCACTGGGAAAACATAGAGTCAGTTTCTCTGATGACCTGTGTGTTGTCATGTTTTGCTTTCCCTGATTGTTTTGGCCACACACATAATTCTTGAAAAGGTGGTGAAAAGTATACTGGTTCAGAATCAGAGGACAGTAGATGGCTCAGTGGATAGAGTGCTCGTTCTCTTTCTAAGTTCAAATCTGACTTCAGACATTGATTTACTAGCTGTGTGATCCTCGGCAAGTCACTTAGCCTGTTTCCCTCAGTTTCCTTATCTCTAAAATGAGCTGGGGAAGGAAAGAGCAAACCCCTCCAATATTTTTTGCCAAGAAAACCCCAAAAGGGGTCACAAAGAGTCAAAACGACTGAACAAGAAACAACTACAACAGAGTCAGAGGACCTGGATTCAAATCCTGCCTTCCCTTCTCTATGTTCACTCTTTTATTCCTCTGTGGTCTCTGCTTCTCACTCTGAACTTCTTTTACCATATCTCATCTCTGAGGATCCTTTCACTCTGTAGTCTTCTCACAAAGAAAGACTTCCCTGTATTCAAGACCTATTCCTTGAATTATTTTCTCCTGGAACTTCCATTTTAAGGTGAGGTCCCCATGCCAGCCCTGTTTACACCCTCATTCCTCCTAGGTCTCACTGGTTCTTGACTCTTAGTACTACTGTATCTACCATGTTTCCATGTAGGAAACTCCTCTCCTCCCTTTTCAGCTTTCCTCCATGAGAATGCAAGCTCCTTGAGAACAGGACTGGATTTCTTTATGCTTGTATTTGTGTCTCCACAGCCTAACACAGTACTGGACACCTAGTAAATGTTTTAATAAATTCTTGTTGACTTGGCCTGACTTCTTTTGACTGTGTGACCTTGGGCAAGTCACTTCATCTTTTTGTCAATTTCATCAGCCCTAAAGGTTGTATAGAGTGGAAATTTAGGGCACCATGGAAATTTCAAAGTTCACCCTCTTTTACCATTGATTTATAGATTATATATCTATACCTAAATCTATATCTATATCTATCTATCTATCTATCTATCTATCTATCTATCTATCTATCTATCACCACCGGGGAACTTAATCATTTAAAATATAATGCTTTATTGAGAGATATGGGGAAGGAGCACTGCTTCAAGTCATTGGCCCAAGACAAATGCCCCAAAACTCACAGAAAAATCCCTTACTTATAGGAGAATCTTGATGCAATCAAGTCTTCCAGAAGGGATTATAACATTTTTACAGACAGAGTGTTGAATACCTTTACAATGGCTTTACAATGAACACATTCAAGCTAATTAATATCTTCAAGAAATTGGAGAATAGCTTCATAATGGATACATCCAAGCAAATCAATACTTTAAAAGAAATGGTCAGGAATTTGAAGACAAATACAAAGAGGGGAGGGGCTGATGAGAGGATCAGTCCAGCCATTGGGCTTGATCTCCTGGGAAAAGCTTCAATAATCCAAATACAAAGATACAATAGGCAATAAGGCAAAAGTGTACTCAAGACTGGTACTTAAAATTTGATCATGGGTCCTTCAGGATCTAAGGCCAAAGCCTGGGACTCCTGCCTAGTGCAATTCCCAGACACACTCACTTAATACTGTAAAGCTTTTGTAAGGATATGGGAGGGGGGGAGTGGGTACCAGATTTTAGATGTTATTAACTATTAATAACTTGAGAGTAACAAACTAATTTCTCACTCCATACAATGTGACAGGTCAAATGGCATGAACTCTAAGGAACCCTCAGGTTGTTGAATCTTAAAAACTTTCTGTGAAATTTTCCAGTTTTTCTTGGTGATTTGGGAGTTAGGATAGTTCTAGTGATGGGAGTTAAACCAAAGAAGCACTCAGAATATGCCACTCATCTGGGGTAAAAATTAAGTAGGGTCTTGTATATGACTAAATCTTGCTCTCAGCTCCACTTCTGACTTTGCAAATGATTATTGAAAAATTGCTTTCCTTTCTAGTTCATAATAATAATATCATTTTTCAGTCTTTCTCTTTCTTGATCTCTTTACCAGTTTTGATACTATAAATCAGTGCCCTTACATAAAATCTTTCTCCCTTAGTTCCTAGGATGCTGTTATATCTTGTTCATAATAATAATATCATTTTTTAGTCTTTCTCTTTCTTGATCTCTTTACCATTTTTTATACTATAAATCAGTGCCCTTACATAAAATCTTTCTCCTTTAGTTCCTAGGATGCTGTTAAATCTTGTTGGTCTTCTTTTCCCCAGATGGCTCTGTATCTACTTCTGATTTGTCAAAATTCTCTCCTGGTGCTTCTTTCTCTCATCTCTCTACAAGCTTATCTGTACTGAATTTCTCCACTTTGCTTTTCAATTTTCACCCTAGTCAAAGTGGAATCTAGAAGCCTGGAAACTTGTAGCCAAGAAAGGTTTAATGACCCCCAGTTTACTTAGTTTAAAAGTGAAAGCCCAAGGTTTGATCTTGTCACTGGAGAGTTTCTCCCTGAGGGAAAGTCCAACTTCACTAGTCTCAGAATAACAATAGACCTTAAAGTAGTTTAAGTGGGGAGGGTTAATCCCATCAGGTGTCTATTTTGCCTGAAAGGTTTCTCCCCTTAGGCCAAAGTCCTTTACCCAAGTGGCCCAGCTCTTGGCTGCTGCCTTTCCCTTTTGTATCCTTTGTAAAACTTCAGCCCCTTACTGTTATTCCTGTCTGGGACTCCTCAATTTCCTCTTTTACTATTATAAAGTCAATCTACTGTCCCTCTCATCCTCAGCCCCCATGTTCCCCAAGAAAGGTATTTAAGCTTCCCAACTTTAAGGGCTCTTTGGAGTTGTCAATTTAGTGGAGTTGGCTCTCCCAGTGGTCAGTGTCCAGAGCAACTAGTTTCAATCCTGGAGGCCTAATTTTGCACTGAACCACTTTCCTTAAATAAAGAGTGTTTTTTTTTCTGACTATTTAATAGTTCTATGTTTTTCCAGTCAACTTCCCAATGCTTATTATTCTTAAAATTATATATCCACTCCAATTTTGCTCTGCTTCTGTTTTCTGTACATCTTCACTTGGTTTTTACAATGTTATCTCAGATACATGTGCCAATGAAGATAGCTTTATTCAACAATCCTTTGATTAGTAATATCAAACAAGGGATAAACTTGGTATGCAAGAATTCATGAACAGTGTTTGCCTTTGTTGTAGATTTTCCAGAGGCATATAGGTTGAATCAAAATGAAAATTCCTATTGATAGTGATATTCTCTGTTATTTGAAGACTAATTTGTACTGGCTATATCAAACTTTAAAATATTAAAGGAACCTTTTTATAAGACTTTTGATTATTTAAAATAGATTGGAAGCTGAATGTAGTGGAACTTGCCTGAAATCTCTGATATTGTGGGAGGTTCAGGCTGATGAATCATTTGAGCTCTGAAGTTCTGATATATAATAGAATTAAGGTTGATTGAATGATCACATTGAGTCTGGAACATTCAATATAATGGACTCCAGTAAGTGTGTTTTGGGGAACCAACACCCTAAGGTTGTATTGACCAGCTCAGTTCAGAAATAGGATAGGTTAAGGTTTCACTGCTAATTAGCAGTGAGATTAGTAGTAAAACTTTCATCTGAGAGAGGTGAGAAGATCCATTCTTACAAACACAAAACAAATAATGGCCAAATAAGGGCCTAAATACCTATATAGAAAAAAAAAATAGAATGATTGAAGAAATTGGTAAATTTTATTTCTGAGCCATTGTCAGTTATATTTGAAAGATCTTACTTAAGTGCAGGGTTTCTACTAGACTAGAGACTAGAGAAGACTAGAGAAGAACACATGTTGCCCAAATTAGAAGGAAAAAAGAAAAGAAGGAAGGAAGAAAGAAGAGAAAAAAAGAATAAGGAATAAGATAGAAACTGAATACTATGGTGGAACAGTAAGATCAATATTGATTCCTGTAGATAATCAAGGATATATTCTTAAAGATATTTTTTAGCAAGATTTAGAAAAGGAAGTAGTGATCACAAACCTCCAGTATTAAGAATAACTGAAAGGAGAAAAATTTTTAGCAGAAATACTAAAGGGGCAGATTTAACAAATTTGCTAAATAAGTAGATTTAACAAACTCTTTGATTAAGTATCCTGTCCTACTAGTGAAGAAAAGATGGATACACTTGGGCAAGATAATAGGGAAATTAGATTGCATGAGTAGTCAGATGGCCAGAACCTCTTTTAATGGAAAGGTATCTCCCAGTCTGGCCACACTCTAGGCAGAGATAGTATAGCTGGCTATCTCTCCAGCCTATAAGAAAGATCTACTTAAGAGAGAATTTTGACTTGTTTGTGACCTCAACACGAGGAACTCAGATTCTTACCCACAAAAAGGTGTCTAATGGTACCCACCCATTTTGACAAGAGTTGAGTCCAAAGGCATTTTTTTAAAGTTCTTGCTATGTGCCAGGCACTGTGTCAAGTAAAATGTCTTCAGCAGTGTTTCAGGAAGCTGTACTTGGTCCTGTGCTATTGAATTTCTTTTATCAGTGCTGGGATAGAGACATACATTGTGTACTGGTACTGATCAAATTGGCAGCTAATTCAAAGATGGGGAAAATAGGTAATATGCCAAGAAAGGGATACAAAGAGTCCTCGGCAGTCTGGAAATCAAATTGAATCCAATAGGACAGAATTTTTAGGTAAATTAATTTAATAAAGGTAAAGTTCCACATTTGAGAGAACCAAATCAGTCCTACAAGTATGAAATGGGGAAGAAATAGTTAGACAGTAGTTTGTTAGAATAAATACCAAGAGTGTCTATGGCCAGCCAGCTCAATATTACTCATTAGTATGAAGAAATCAAAAGTATCAATAAGCACATGAGAAAGTGTTCTAAATCTCTAATAATTAGAGAAATGCAAATCAAAACAACTCTGAGGTATCACCTCACACCTAGGAGATTGGCTAAAATAAAAGAAGGGGAGAGTAATGAATGCTGGAGGGGATGTGGCAAAATTGGGACATTAATGCATTGCTGGTGGAGTTGTGAACTGATCCAGCCATTCTGGCTGGCAATTTGGAACTATGCCCAAAGGGCTATAAAAGACTGCCTGCCCTTTGATCCAGCCATGCCATTGTTGGGTTTGTACCCCAAAGAGATCATAGATAAACAGACTTGTACGAAAATATATATAGCTGCACTTTTTGTGGTGGCAAAGAACTGGAAAGGGAGGGTATGTCCTTCAATTGGGGAATGGCTGAACAAATTGTGGTATATGCGGGTGATGGAATACTATTGTGCTAAAAGGAATAATAAACTGGAGGAGTTCCAGGTGAACTGGAGAGACCTCCAGGGACTGATGCAGAGCGAAAGGAGCAGAGCCAGAAGAACATTGTACACAGAGACTGATATACGTGGTAAAATTGAATGTAATGGACTTCTGTACCAGCAACAATGCAATGACACAAGACAGCTCTGAGGGATTTATGGTAAAGAACGCTACCCACATTCAGAGGAAGATCTGTAGGAGAGGAAACATAGAAGATAAACAATTGCTTGAACGCATGGGTTGAGGCGGACATGATTGGGGATGTAGACTCTAAAGGACCACACCAATGCAACTAACAACAATACGGAAAGAGGCCCTGAACAAGGACACATGTTACAACCAGTGGAAATGTGCGTTGACCATGGGTGGGGGGAGAGCGGGGGGGTGAAGGGGAAAGTAGGGGCATAAAGTATGTAAACAGGTTAAAAATGAATATTAATAAATGTTTAAAAAAAAGTTAATGTGATCTTGGATTGCATTGAAATTAGGGCTTCTGGAATAATGACATAAAGAGTGAGACATAACTGAAAAGTAACAATATTCAGAATGGAAAGTTCTTGGGTTGGGTATATAAGGACTTCAGTGAGGATCTTGGAATATTTATTCCAGAGCAGATATTATAAAGGCAGGGCTTAATAGTCTCAGTCAGGTTTATGAAGGGTTATTTTGTGGAGTAACTATGAGACTTGCTCTTCTTCATTCAGAAAATAGCACTAGTTTAATGGGAGAAATGTGTAAAGAAGTAAATGCAGGATTAACATCAGGAGAAAACACTTTCAAACCAAAATGTTCCATGTTGGGCAACAGTGATATTTCCAGCACTAGAGAGCCTGGAGAACTGCTAGTCCAGTGTGTTATAGTATGCTTTCTTTTTTAGATATGGTTTGTATTAGATGGTTTGTATTAGAAAATTCAACTGTAATTTTCTCTGACTATGAAACTAATCAACAAAAGCTAAATTTTCATTACTCATTCTCATTCCTCTTGACTGTATATTTTCCAGTTCATCTAATGTTTTAAAGCAATTTGCTCAAAGGATTTGCCATCGGATGGTGCTAGAGTTGCCTCAGGTTACCTACAAGGTATGGCCTCATCTAGATTAGTTGTTTGACTATACATCCTGCCTCCTAAAACAGGGGTCAAAGAACTACAGTCTTTTAGTTGAAGGGAACTTCAGAAAGTATCTTCTCTAACTTGTTTCAGGTCAAGAATACCATCAACTTCTTACCTTAAATGTAGATTATTGGGCCAGTTACTATGATTTTATTTCTCTCTTCTTGTTCTCATTCTCATTCTCATTCTTGTTCTTGTTCTTGTTCTTGTCCTTTTTCTTTTTCTTCCATATATCACTCTGGATTTTGCTATCAAGAGACAAGCAGAAGAGTTCTAATACACATTCTATTTGTCAGACCATTAAATGCTTCTTCCATCAGTCTTTCTTTCTCTAGGTTTAGTATTCTCAATTTATTCAAATGATTCTTATATGACATGGATCTGAGGAACATTACCATTTTGACTGGACTCCTCCTAGATGGTTTTGAACTTATCGATGTCCTTGAATGCCCCCAAATGAATTCAATATAATCAGGAATCAGGAAGGATGTTGATTATGATGGTGACTATGATTTTGTCAAAGATACACTTAATATCAAGTGTGATAAAATCTAGAAAGCTTAGATGTTTTCAAAGTGCTTAACAAAGCATATCTTATACATCCTCAAAATACCTTTTTGAAGTTTGAATTAGAGATGTTAATATCTTCATTTTGCTAATGAGAAAATTGAGGCTCAATGATGATAGTAACTTGACTATGAGCATATATACAAATATTCTGCTTGGTTGGGTTTTAGCATGATAAAGAAAGTGGGAAGAGACAGGTTTAGACATATTTAGGGGAAAACTAAACAACATAAAACAAAAAGTTACATCAGTGTAAGTGATGTTTCAGTTAGTTATTTACAGACTCCTTTTACTATTTGAAATTCCTCAGTCTTTTCCAAAGAGATCTGACATTCTTTTCTTTTAAGAAATCTTTTATTTTTCCTTTTTTAGTTACATGCAGAAACAATTTTTGACAATTGTTTTTGCCACTTTTAAATCCAGATTTTCCCCCGCCCTTCCTTGAGGCAGAGAATAGTCTACTATAATTTATACTCATACTTTCATTTAATACATATTTCCATTTCGTTCATGTCATGATCAAAGGCATATTCACATATAAAATAAATATCTCATGAAGAATTTACAGTGGAAGATGGCATGTTTTTATCTGTACTCAGATTCTGATAGTTTTTTCTTTGGCTTTGTATAGCATTTTCTTCACAGGTCCCTTATGGTTATCTTGGAGACTTCCTTTGCTGATAATGATTCAGTCCTTCACATTTGATCATTGTATATTTCTCTCATTCTCTACATTGTTCTCTTGGTGCTGCTCACTTCACTTTGCATCAGCTCATATGTCTTTCTAGGGTTTTCTGAACTCATTATGTTCATAATTATTCATGGTGCCATAGTATTCTATTACAACCATATACCTCAACTTGTTCATTCAATCCCCAAGTGATGGACAACCTCTCAATTCCTAATTCTTTGCCACTATAATAAGAGCTGCTAAAAATATTTTGGCACAGGGAGATAATTTCCCCTTTTCTCTGATTTCTTTGGGATACAGACTCAGTAGTGGAAATGATGGATCACAAGGTATGCATAGTTGTGTGGCCCTTTGAACCTGGTTCTATATTACTCTCCAGAAAGGTTTGATTAGTTCACAGTTCCACTGAGAGTTTACTGATGTCCCAATTTCCCCACATGCCTTCCAACATTTATTATTTTCCTTTTTGGTCATGTTAGCCAGTCTGATACATATGAGTTGTTATTTCATAAATGTTTAATTTACATTTCTCTAATCAGCATTGATTTGGAACATTTTTCCATATGACTATAGATGGTTTTAATTTCTTTCTCTGGGAACTGCTTGTTCATATCCATTTCTAAATTGGGGAATTTTTTTTTATTATTATTCTATCTTTGACTCTGTTCTTTCTATATACTGAGAAATAAACCTATTGTCAGAGGTACTTGCTAGGTTGTTTTTTTTTGTTTGTTTGTTTTGTTTTTGCCAAATTTGTTGTTTCCCTTCTAATCTTTTTTGCATTGGTTTTATTTGGGCAACAACTTTTTAATTTAATGTAATCAAAATATGAACAAAATATTTCATTTTTGTTATGTTCTCTAAGTCTTGTTTGGGCAACAATTATTCCCTTATCCATAAGTCTGACATGGAAACTTTCCCATGTTCTTATAATTTTTTTATGGCATGACCTTCCTTACTTTCTTTTCTTTCTGTCTTATTGTATTGCCACAAGCAAATGAAATGGGACAAGGTTTGCCTTGGAAATCATTTTACTTCAGAAATGTGCATTCATTCTAGCAACTGATTATTTCAAGTAAAAAAAAAAAACCAAACCAAAAAAAAAAAAAAAAAAAAACATCTATTAGCTGTCCGTTATCTACTTCTACAAAGTTGTATACTTTTCTTTCAAGTCACTGGCATAGAGAACCCATATTATGAAGCAGGCACAAAAAAAAATGTGCTCTGACTTACAAGTATCAAGTCATGGTAAAAGTTTTTCTACTTTTTTAGAGAAGTGAGCAATTAAGTCTTTAATATCAGATATTTTCTATATATTGATTAACTTTGTAAAACTTTCTGTTTTATTCTCTTAATTATTATTTGTTACCAAGAATGGCTCCCTGAGAAGAGAGAGAGAAAACTGTTATGAAATGTGGATAACATCAATGATGAAAGTTACCAGTAAAACTATTTTTATTTTTAAACAAAAAGGGCTGTAAGTAATGCCAGCCATCAAAATTAAGGACAGTGTATAAAAGAAATCAGAGAAGCTGCTCCACTACCTTGGAAAATGACTCTGGCCCTCCTTCAATTATTTTGTATTTCCCTATATATTTAAGTGTTGTTTCATATAACACAAATCACCCCTCCCAATGGAGATGCATATGATAGAGAAGAGTATGAGGTAACATGTTGTAAGCAAGTGAGGCATTGCAAAGAAAGATTATAAAGATGGCATCAAAGATGGGTATAATTGGACTTAAAAATGGTATTGAATGTTGCCTTGAACTTGTGTAACAAATATACTTGAAGATCTAGTCAAGGCTCACTGGATCAATTAATAGATTCATGCTATGTGGCAAACCATATCTTAGGAGTAGTACAGACAAAGGGAAAATTGGAAGGAGTCTAAAAGGAAAACAAAAGTATAGAATTTTAGAGACAGGAAGGAAGTTGGAACCTAGCATATTGGAGATGTGAATAGGACAGAGAATATAGAATCATGAAGTTGGGAAGGGCCATAGAACATTTATTGTCAGGGGCATTACTTTAAAAAATATATATTTTATTCAATATTTATTATTCAATATAGAATATTGAAATCTTGGACATTTGTGTTGGATAGGACCTTAGAAATATTTTAAGCAAATTCTATTATTTTTATGGATGGGAAACTGAGGGTAGGAGAGAGGAAGAAATTAAGCTAAATGACTTGTCTCTAGTCATTCAGGCAATGCAAAAGCCCAGTTTCAAAATCTGATTTATGTCTTCAAATAGAACTTTATTTGGAATAAAACAAGAAATTCATCATCTCACTCTACCAAGGAGCACTCATTTCTTTGACTTTTTCCTACTCAAACATTAGAAGTATGAGTTAAGCCAAAGAACAATTAAAAAAACCCAAAATTGAATGTGTCTCTCCAATTTTGTGTATTGTTGCCTGTGACATCTTGAAAGGAATCATTAGCCACAGATGATGGACAAGCTGAATATCCCAGGAAGCCTGCCAGGACATCTCCAAGGCAAGACTGACAAATTGCCAAAGACATTGTTGGGTTGGATGATATCCTGTTATTAAAACAGCAATTTGACTAAAAGGCCTAGATTGAAGATGTTGGCTGAAAATCTAGTTAATCAATGGAATGTAGAACTTGCATATACCTGAGGTGTTGCTCATGTGTGTACTGTTTATTAATATCATTATTTTTCCAAATGTACTCTCAGTGCTCTGATGCCTGGGCAATGGTGATAACAGGGTTTTGTATTTTCCCAGAGGGAAGACAGTTTGTGATCAGAAAACATATTTCTAGAGATCATGTATATTACTAAAATATACATATGTTTATGTAGTTATCATTTATTAATTTAGTATTTGCAAAATTCAAGGAAGTGACTATTTAAAGGTCCTGTAAGAGTTAAATTGGGGTTTTGACTAAATAAGAGAGTTATAAATTCAATTTTGTGGTTGCTGAATACAAAATATTATCCCTAAGCCAGAAAAAAAAAAACTATTAGCTTTTATTTATAATGAGGAGGAGAAAGAGTTGATATATAAAATGTAGGAGGGAAAGAGGTAAGGTGTTGCCTAGCTGATGCTAAGTGCTGATCTGATGAAATTCAGCTAGCTCCCTGACAAAGTTCCAGTCTCCATGTCGAAATCGGAGTTACTCGCCAGCAAGCCTACCCGGGATCCATGGAAAAGTGTCTCTCCATATAACTCACGATGAAGGGAGTATCCCACTTGTAAAAAGCAAGCTTGCTACTGTAGAGGATGGGTGAGGGGGAGAGGCAGTTGGAACCCCTCACAGATCAGCCCTGTAGCATGCTAATTAATTTGAGGGATATTAGCCAATGGTTTCCCTATAAGAATTGAATTGATTCACTCCTACCATCATGGATTAGATGAAGGATGTGTTTTTCAGTTGAAGGGGATGTCTCTTGTCTATCTGTGATGTTTCCAGACAGAAATAGCCAGATAAATCTCTCACTGAGCCCTTCCCTGTTTCAACATAAGTTCATTTGAAAATGGAGGAATCTTCTCAGGTAATGTATCAGCTGTTGTTCTCCCTTTGACTATTTGTTAGAGGAATCCAAATGTTTTCTATCTTGATATAATGTCTTTAATAACAATGTAGATCTAAATGAAGGGATGAAAGAGTGAAGGGAAGAGGGAATAGGAAATGTCTATTGATTATCTGTTGAAGTCTATGAAATTCTTGATCTAAAGCCCCAAACTGAATTCTCTTCCCCCTTTATTCACTAAGTATTCTATTCTAACTATTTCAAGGTAAACTAAAGATCCCTAAAGAGAATATTGAAGGTGACAGTTGATGATATCTGTGGTAGAGTCACAGGCTTACAAATTGAGTCTCTGAAATCTCTTAGTAGCTGTTGCTAACAAGGTCAGTCTATGCAGGTATGCAAAGAAGGCCACAGGAACGGCTGCCAAGAGACAGAAAGTGTTTGAGTATGCTTGATTCAGGAGATTGCAAGCTCACATCTTCTTCTTCCAGCTCCCCAAAATCAACTCCTGTTGCTTGGAGGTTCCCTCTTTTATAGTCCTGTCTCCAATGGTCTTCAACTGACCCTGCTTTCTTGGGGTTCTGCTGTACCTCAGTAAAATTCCACCTTTACACGCTGAAGTGTCAATGAGCAGAGAGGATCTCCTCACAAAGCCATCAAGGCAGGAAACTCTCTAAGCCAAAAGTCCCAAGGAGGATTCCAAAGGAGAAGTCCCAAGGAGTAATCCTCCAAAGGAGTCTAAAGGAGAGAGACAAGAACAGGAAGTTCTGGACTTTTTATACTCCATTTCTCATGTCACTTCCTGTCCCTTTTCTTCTTCACAGGGGTCAATCACAGCTTCCAAATTGTCTAGCACTGCACAGGGAGGGCAGTTTCTGTGGGATCCACTTCTCATCCTCTGAGATTGTAAACTCTTATCAAAGGATTCACTGCTTTCTGACTGATTGAGTTAAAAGGGTGGAGCTCTCTAAATAAGTGACTTGTGAATTTTCTTACTTGATGGCTAACAAAGTGTTAAGTAGGGCTTTCCTGATAGATTAACTCAATAAAAACAAAGAGAATAAAGAATTCCCTTTCACAATCCCCCCTGTGATTCTTTGAGAGACTAATCTCCCCAAGGAATCATTTAACATAACCAGCTTATACTTCTAAATATCATCTAGCTAAAGGTACATACAATATTGGGCTTTCTAAGAGGAAATTACAATAGTTGGAGATAAGAGGGAAATAAAAGAGAGAGAGCAAAACCAATGCTTGGTAGGTACATTGCCAAAAAAGACACTTGGGGGCAATCCCCTTTGGCATAAGAATTTGCATTCAGAATAAATGTGTGCAAACCCCTTCAGTTCAATCAATACATCCCAAAGTTAATTCTTGATCTTCTGATGCAGTGTAAGTTTAGATTTATTTATGGCACTTTCTCTAAACAATTCATTTTTTGATTTGGGGAGTTAATGATCTTTTTTTCCTGAAGTTTTTTCTCAAAAATTTTTTAAGTCTGGATTTTACAAAAATTATACATTCCAAATTGACAATAATTTAGGAAATGGGAAAATATACTCCCAGGGATGCTTTATTGCTACTATCTATGGACTAGTACCATCTTAGGAAGGTGAAACTTAAAAGTGCCTAAAAAGGCAATGGAAAAAATGCAGTGAGTAAAAGTAAGCAACAGCAAATCATCAATGATGATGTATTCAAGAAGAGGAATAAGGCACGGATAACAAGAAAAGAGAGCTGGATATGCTAATTCAATTCAAATGAATCAACAAGCATTTACTAAGCATCTCCTATGTCCAGGAACCATGCAAAATAATGGGAATATCAAGGCAAGAGAATTCCTTGCTACATTGAGTTTATATGGCATTCAGTGAATACATGTACATAACTGAGGAATTGTAATTTTTTTTAATGTGGGCCTACATTGTCATTAGTATATTGATCTATTGATAAGGAAACTTCCTTCATGAATCCACATTGGCATTTGTATGCTAGAGCCAGGGTCTGAATTCAGGCACATCCATTAGTCAAGGGATCTGTCCACATTATCTCTTTCAGCCTGTAAGATAGGTACCAAAAAGGACGATTTACCCCCATTTTGTATGAAATGAAGATTTGAGACTGATAAACATGTGCTGAGTAGGTCTATGCTCACTAAGATGGTTGGAGGTAGAATATAAAAACTTGTCTTTCTGGCTCTAAATCTATCAATCCACTCACTAACACAATGTATGCTGTATGAGATGTATGAGAAATAATTTGTTCCCTTTAAGTAGAAAGCCTAGGAGTCCAGTCACTGTAGTTCACTAAAAATCTCTACATAGAAAATACCTGAGAGTCCTAGTGGAACACAAGCTTAATGTTGCTTTACATTTAGATGGGGCAGCCAAAGCTAATGCCTTTGATTGATTGATCTTACAATCTTCAAAATGGGCATAAAAATACTTATACTCTATAATTCATAAGATTGTCATAAAAAAAAAAACGAATTTATAAACCTTGGAGCCCAATAAAATTCATGATACTCTTTTTTTAAGAGTAATAGTTAGAAGGGAAGCTAGGTGGCTCAGTGGGTTGAAAGCCAGACCGAGAGACAGAAGGTCCTGAGTTCAAATATGACTTTAGATACATCCTAGCTATATGACCTTGGCCAAGTCATTTACCCTCCCTTGCCCAGCCCTTAAGACTCCAATATATAGTGCAGATTCTAAGATGGAAAGGAAGGTGTTTTTTTGTGTGTTTTGTTTTTAAAGAGAATTGCTGGTGTGTATTTCATTTAGTCAAAATAAGAGTTATCATTTACATAGTCATTACAGTTTATAAGATATTTTATTTGAATTATCTTATTGGATCCTCATCATAGCCCTGTGGAATAAATTACTATTATTAATCCCCATTTTACAAATGAGTGAACTAAGGCTTAGAAAGATTAATGAAGCTTTTGGAGGTGACTCTGCAAGTGCTAAAAATGGGTCTTAAATCCAAATCATCCTGACTCCAAGTCCAGCTTCCTATTATAATGGGGAAAACCAGGGAAGGTGCCTTAAATATTAAATATGGGCTCACTGGGGTCAGTAGGAGACAGGAAGGGAGAATGGGCGAGACTTTACAAGTTAGGGAACCAGGTTTAACTACAAGGGAAAGACCATTGACTAGAATGACAGTTAAGCCTGACCAACTGTTACTCAGCCCCACCCAGCCTGGGATAAATACAGATTAACACATACACACAACGAGGACCTAAAATTACTAAAATGATACAGGGAATCAGTTTAATTATAATATGAGGGGATTGGAAAGGGGGTTAGGTAAACTATGGCTAACAACCCAGGACTGGAGTAAAAAAGGGTAAGATGTAACCAGCCTGACTTCTGCCAGACTTTGACAGCTTGGCTAAGGACCTGGGGAAGAGGGCTTGCACTTGGGATCTCACAGCTCTTCCAGGGATGTTACAGGATGCCATTAACGAACTTCTCCAGAACTGATGTAGCCAGGAAGGGAGTGAAGTCTGCAAGCTGTCCACCAGATCACAGGCCACTTCCCTATTCAGTGCTGTCTTGCAGGATTGATGTCCTCTGCTTTGAATCTTCACCACACTCCAAGATCCCAGGGAACCAGGGTGCAACTCCACTAGCTCTGAGGTCTCCCAGGGTCAGTTACAGCTTGTCCCAACCACCATGGAGTCTTTCTCAGAGAGAGAGCAAGCCACTTCCTGCTTCCCCATTCCGTGTGGAATTCTCCAGCCCTTCCTGCTAAGTCTCCTACATAATAACTAAATAATAATCTTCCTCACAACACTATCCACTATGCAATTTTACCCATCAATAATAAGATCTTGCAATCCAGTCCATCTACTTCCTACTTACGGCCAATGTCTCTTCAACTAAGGTGTTGGATTTCCCTTGTCAGCTTTGCCTTTCTCCACTAAAAAAAGAATACAATCTGTCCTTCAAGAGGCACTGACGGTTGCTTTAAAAAACACAAGATTTTGTAAGAAAAAAGACAGTGAAAACAAGGTCAGATCAAACTGAGGATGAATAGAAAACCCATCATCGATAAATCATTACTACTTAGGCTTTTCTCAAAGCCCAGGGCTCAGGCTGGATAATCTGAGAGGAAAATGTAACTCACCCTTTCACTGATCTCAGCAAAGTGAAAGGTGAGGGAGGAGTTCACATGCTGAAAAAGAATTGCTGAAAGAGCTCCTTAGATTTTTACCTATAGAAATCTAGAAATAGTCAAAATCAAAAGTGTTCTGGTTAATTATGTAGAACTATTCCCCAGATCTCCTGAAAGGCAATAAATTGAACCTAAAATTGTCCAGGAAGCCAGGCAATGAGTAAAAGAAGAGCCATTTTGAAATGTGAATTTCACATCAACAAGGTCATTTAATATGGACTTTTGTTTCATGTAGAACAACAACAACAACAACAAAACACCCACAAAAATTAAAATAATGACCTAGGACTATTTTTGTGTGTGTGTGGCAAAGAACTGATACTTTCAAAGTATAAGCCTGACCATCTCATGATACTACTGAAGACTCTTTTGTTGCCCCATTTTTTTCTGGTCTAAAATGCACACTGCTTCACTAGCATTTAAATTTCACTACTGTAGGACTCTAATTTATATTTGCAGACTGATTTCAAATTATTTCCCATCATACATTTTTGTAATCCAGGCAGAGTTGCTTAGTTAAATGTGCCCATCATGTACAGTATTCCTGCCTCCTTTTCTTGTGTTGTCCATCATATTTGGAATGCTCACCTTTCTAACTTCCATGTCTAAGGACCTCCAACACCATTTATGACAATATTCAAGTGTAACTTCTTAAATGACTCTCTCCTCATCACCATTGTTGGCTCACCCCCCCAACTCCTTTGCATACATGTCATATGCATCATATGTATGTTGTTTCCTCTCATCACAATATAAACTCTTTGAGGAAAGACTTTTTTTTTTTTTTGCTTTTGTCTTTGTATCCCATTGTATAACATGGGAAATTGAATTCTCTATCTTGTCTCACCCATTAAATTAAACTCTTTGAGGATACTTACTGTTTTTAACCTTTCTTCATGTTTCTATGGTTTAGTACAATGCCTGGCACAGAGTAACCACTAACAAATGCTTATTGAGTGATATGACATCTGCCACACTGAAGTAGCTGTGAGTTGCAGTGGATAGAGTGCTGGATTTGATATCAGAAAGATAGAAGGATAGGATTTCAAATCTTGTATTCAGACATTAACTAGATGAGTGACCCTGGGTCAGTCACTTAACCTCCTTCTGTCCCAGTTTCCTCATATATAAAGTGCAGACAATAAAAATACCAAGTTGCCAGGATAAAATGAAATATTGTAAAGAGTTTTTCAAACCTTGCAAATAATTTTCAGTTATTTTAGTCAAGTCTGAACTTTCATGAGCCTATTTGATTTTTTTTTTGGCAAAGATACTTCAGTGGTTTGCCATTTCATTCTCTAGTTCCTTTTACAGATGAGGAAACTGAGGCAAAGAGGATCAAATGACTTGTTTAGAGTCATCCAACTAGTAAGTGTCTGAGATTGGATTTGAATTTGGGGAGATGAGTTTTCCTGACTTCATGCTTGGAACTCTATTCACTGTACCACATAGATGCTTTTAAATGCTATTAAGTACCAGTTATTGAAATAGGTGCTTAAAAAGGCTTGTTGAGTGAAGAAATGAATGTTATAGATATTTATATTTGTATATATTCATTTATACTTTATATCTCATTTTATACATTGAGACTATATTCTGAGGTCATGTCAAGGTTAACAAATTCTGTTGAAGCAATTGTAAGATCTCAGCTATTCTAGTCTTTTAGGGGGGCATTCAATGAGTCCCAAAGAGTTGGTGCATTGGTTGTTCTCATTACACTAGGGCAGTGAAGCCAAACATTTCAGAGAAGGGGGTAATGTGAGAATGCCCTCAGGTATGTGTGGTGATGGGGAGGGGAGCAGCTAGGCCCTGAGTCCATCTGGCTTTCTCTGGCAAACTCTGTGGTGGGGTGATGGTATTCATGCCCACAGAGAGGGCTCTGAGTACCTCTTCTGGCATGTGTTCCACAGGTTCACCACCACAGCACAAGGGAAAGGTGAATCAGGTGTCACTGAGAAGGAAAGAAGGAAAGGGATACCACTCCCCTTCCAGTGGAGAGAAGTTGGTTCAGAATTAGGAGCCCAGGAAAGTTAAAAGTCGAGGTTAGGATGGTGCAGGATACAGCACTAGTTTGAGGTGCTGAGATCCAAAGGAGAGGAGTAAAAGAAACTGGAAATAGGCAATAGGAGAAAAATCCAGCAAAACGTTCAGTGCTAGATCAGGCTGCCAAACATGGGGCTTGGATAAATAGAATTTCTGGGAGATTCAACCTGACTTTCTCAAACTTCAGTCTTTCTTTTAATAAACATTTGGATGTGATTTTTTTTTTACCCCCTAAACTTTTCCATGCATCCCTCACCCTCCAAACCTTAGTCTTTTAAGGCAATTGTTCACATTCCTCAAACTTGCTCTGCACTGTGTGCTAATAGGGTGGCTTTGGAGAAGCATTCCATGTCCCCTCCGGACTCAGTTGTGCCTCTAGGACTGAAATCCTGGTTGTGATTTCTTGGCTTTCTCCATCGCTAACCCAATCTTGTTTCTCTCTTACTTCTTGTGATTGATCTCCTGGGTGATGACCCGACCTTGCATTGGAAGCAGCTATGGAAAAAGTGATGGTTTGGGGTCAGTGGACCTGAGCTGAAATCAGTTAAACTCCATTCAAATTCAACATTAAATACTTGTTATATGCCAAGCACTCTGCTGGGCAAGGAGAATACAAAGTCTAAAATAAAACTGTCCTAGTCATCAAAAAGGTTACATTCTATTGGGGAAGAGGGGGGGAGAGAGGGCAATATAAACATATAAAAAGGAATAAGGAGAAGTAGCGATGCTATAAAAATAAATGATTTCAATATGTTAAAAGTAATTTCAGAGTACAAGGAAAGCACTAAGAACTAGAGAAACTGGCAAAGCTTTGTTGGAGGAATTGGCTTTGGAGTGAAATGTTGAAAGGAGATGGATTTGAAGAGAGCTAAGGAGAGCATGACAAGCTTATTAGCATCAGCCTGTGCTAAAGGAGAAAGATAGGAGACACCTTTTCACATAGATCAAATATCTAGCAACGGGGCCAATTTCTCTAGCATGTAGAATATGGGAAAAGGAGTAGTATATAGGAAGCCTTGAAAGATATGTGGTAGCCATACTGGGAAGGTCTTTCAATGCCAGAGAGAGGAGGGCACGTTTAATTATAGGAACAATTTTGGAGCTGGTATCCTGTTAACTTGAGCAAGTCATTCCATCTTCACAGGCCTTGGTTTCCACCAATGTAAAATAAAAATATTGGACAAGATGATCTCTTAATCTCAGTACTGTTAGGCATCTAGGTGGAACAATGGGAAAAGTGTAGGTTCTGGAGTTGGGACGACTTGAGTTTCAATATTACCTCTGAAGTTTGCGAGAAGTCTGATCCTGGTTATCCTGGTTAAGTCACTAACCTTCTTTTAACCTCGATTTCCTCATCTTTAAAATGGGGACAATAATAATAGCCTCTGCTTCACAGAATTCTTGTGAAGAGGACATGAGAATACGTTAAGTGTTTCTCAAAACTTAAACCACTATTTGATTGCTATGGTTCATTCTCTGGTCCTTTCCATGAAACTCATATATTTGCCCAACACGGAAAGACCTTGGTTCAGATCCCTCCCATAGCACTTACTCCATGTATGATGAAGAAGTCACTTAACATTTTGAAGTTATTTTCTCATCTATAAAATGGCTTATGACAATGCTAATGACTAATCAGTTACTGTCACATCTCACAAGGAAGGAAAGAATTAAAGAGCTGTGGACTTTGTGGAATCTGTAGCTTTTGGGCTGTGTGTGTGTGTGTGTGTGTGTGTGTGTGAAAGAGACAGAAAGAGAGAGAGACAGACAGAGAGAGAGACAGGGAAGGGGGGTAGAGAAATGAGAGAGGTGGGGAGAAGGAGAGACAAAGAGATACAGAGGCAGAGAAATGAG
>NC_058131.1:14659918-14676073 GCF_016433145.1 Gracilinanus agilis | reverse complement strand
AGAGAGAGAGAGAGAGAGAGAGAGAGAGAGAGAGAGAGAGAGAGAGAGAGAGAGAGAGTTAGCTCAGAAAGCAATTATCATTTAGATCCAGGGCTGTAGAGGCATGGCCCAGGTGTTTGAATCAGATCAATAATGAGGAAATGTCTTTTACGCCCCTTCAATATTTCTCACTGGAGCTCTGACAGCTGAGGTTTGAGAATACTGGCTGCAGCCTACTCAGCTCAGCTCCATTCATTCCAGAGTGAATGTACTCCCTAGTCACTAACATTTGGATAAACAACTGGCCAGCCAGTCTCGTGAATGGCGGCCCACTTAGGAAAAGTGTGGAGCCAGCCAATTAAGACCTCAGCTGCCGAGCATTAGATTTCACAGTCTATTTATAGCTGGGATAATAAATGTCTGATCTGATCCCTACACTTTCAGAAAATTCTCTCAGGCTTCAAGATTAGGGGGTGAGTGGGTGATGAGCAGAGTCTTGCAAATATATTAAGAAGGTTTGGGAATATTTTGACATTGATGAACTTATCCAGAGCTCAGAATTCCAAAGAGACCAACTTAATCCTTTATTCAGTGTTTGTTTTATTAAAATATGTGTAGCTCTGTGTGTGTGTGTGTGTGTGTGTGTGTGTGTGTGTGCACTTATAGGTATGGGGGAGGCAGATGGACACTAGAGAGGCAATTATTTTCATGACCAGAGAGCTTTTTTCTTCCTGAAATCTCCCAAGTTTATTAAAGGAATGTATTAATGTGGAGAAGGTAGGAAATGAAGGGAAAGCAAATCCTATGGATAAATTTAAAGTGGAGATGGATAGGACGAGGGAAACATGAATCAGAAAGCCAAAGACTAATTTGAAGGGAAATTACTGCTGGGTAAACAGTGATTCTCTCACCAACAGAGAAATGGTATCACAGTGGCTGGCATATAGTAAGGACTTAATAGATGCTTATTAAATTAAAACACTGCGATTCTTTCATAGACATCTAGTCATTGGATTGGAGGAGGAAAAAATGTAAATTGTCATATGTGCTTGTTGATCTAAATGCATTGTCATTCTACAGGGGGGAAACTGAGGCCCATAAAAGTTAAGTAACTTACCTTAAGTAACAGAACTAATTCAAGATAAATTCAGGATGAACAACAACAACAGTGCTTTGAGCTTTACAAAACATATTGCCTCCTCTTATCTTGATAACAATTTGGCATTTGGAGGGTAGAATGTTGTAGTTAGCAAAGGACAAAGCAGCTAGGTGGCACAATGGAGAGAACACTGGGCTTGGAATTAGGAAGACATCTTCATGACCTCAGATGTGGCCTCAAATACTTACTAGCTGTGGTGCTGAGTTAGTCATTTAACACTATTTGCCTCAGTTTCCTCATCTGTAAAATGAGCTGGAGAAGGAAATGGCAAAACATTCCAGTATCTCTGCCAATAAAACCACAAATGGGGTTGTAGGAGTCAGATATGACTGAATAAAAAATATAAATATATGCACATATTTAAACATATATGAAGATGCACACATGTATACATACACACATGCATACACACATATACAACATATAGAGAGACATATAATTTGAGGGGAGGCACAAATACCTAGAGGGGGAATTAGGAAATGTCTCAGGCAGAAAGTTACATTTGAACTGAACTATTAAGGAAAATAGGAGTTCTAAGTGAGGAAAAATTCACAGCAGGAGTGGTGGACAGCTTTTGAATTGGCAAGGAGAAGGGAGATGGAACATCTTGTCTTGGGCAATGTCAAAATGTAAGTTTTCCTGGATCTGAAAAGCAGGGAGCTTGAAGTCTGATAATTATTGATGTTTGCATACAAAAATGGAGGATGCAAGGAAGGCTGTGATAAGTGTAGAGAAAAGGATCAGGCCAAATGGCCAGAAATTATGGAAGGAAGGAGGGATCTCCACTTCCAAGTGAGTTAAGCTTAAAGGATGTGTGTGTGTGTGTGTGTGTGTGTGTGTGTGTGTGTGTGTGTGTGTGGCAGGAGGTAGGTTCAAGGCAGGCTTCCTAAAAGAGAGAGCGCCTGAGGTATTCTTTGAAGGAAGGAAGAAATTTCATTGGGCAGAATGAAAAGACATTGAACTTGTTCATTTCAGGGATTTTGGATGGTCAGAGCAGAGCCACAGAGATGGGAAAGGACATGATAAGAAAGAAACAACATGAGTCTCAGTGAGGACAGAGAATAACAACAACAAAAAAAAGTGAGAAATATGGCTGCTCAGTGGCATGGTAGATAGACTACTGAATCTGGAGTCAAGAAGACTGGAGTCTGGATTAGACATTATACCCTTCTTTGTGGGATACTGAGCAATACTTCTCTGTCTGCCTCAGTTTCCTTATATATAAAATGGAGATAATAATAACACCTCCCAGGATTATTGTAAGGATAAGATTTGTAATATGTCTAAAGAGTCTTGTAAACCTAATGGCTCCATACAGGTGCCAGCTCTTATTATTCTAAAGGTAGTTATGGACTCATACTGTGGGAGGCCTTGAAAGCCACTTTCAAAAATGTTTTGTTTGTTCAGTAGGCAGTGAGTTCTTGAGTGACATGTGTGGAGATGATGCACTAGCTGGATTTCTTGGGCAGTGGTACAGGAAATACTTTGGAAAGGGGTATGTTAGAGACAGGAAGGACTCTCTTCTGGTAAGAATAAATGAAGACAAAAGGAAGAATGGCTGTCATGAGGCAGAGAGAAAGAAGATACTAAAAAAGAAAATATTGTGGAAGAGAAGCAAAGTGGGAGAGAGCAACTCTTTATTTAGGCCCACCTTCTCCTATTCATTCTTTGATGGGATTGATCTCACCAGCATGTGTATGACTCTTCCAAACAAGAAGTACTTATTATGGATCATACACTGTACTGAGCCTAAAGGAAACTGATAAAAAGTGAAAACTCTGCCCACAAGGAGCTTCCATTTTAATTGGGGAGGCTATATAAAAGTGATATATTCAAGGGGGATAGGAGGTAATTTGGGATAATGAGTATTTTCAATAGAGAGAACAGAGGAGGATTGCATGGCAAAGGATTCTGCTGCCCTGATTGGTTTTGGGTCCACAGAAAAAGGTGCCACTCCCAAGTTAAGTTCATCATCTCCAATCTCATTTAGAAGCTGCTATTAAGCCTTGATTGACTCCACCTTCCTCAGTTGCCTCTCCCTTAAGATTGGAAAGTTGGAGATTGGAAACTTGGGCAGAAACAGGATTTTGGGCTCTCTCCACTCTACTTCTGCTTTCTTCCCTAGAGAAGAAGTTGAACAAAATTCCATCTCCACTATCTAGCATCCTCCTCTGTGCTGGATATCCCCTGGTCTCCTCCCTCATGACTCGTTTTGTATATTATCTCCCCCAAATGGCTGCAAGTGCTTTGAGGGCAAGGCCTGTTTTTCTTTTTATTAATTGTATTCACAGCATTTGGCACATTTGTTGTTATTTGTTCATAACACCATTTAGGGTTTTCTTGGCAAGGATACTGGAATGATTTTCTTTTTCATTCTCTAGCTTATTTATAGATGAGGAAACTGAGGTAAATGGAGTTAAGTGACTTGTCCAGGGTTACACAGTTAAAGAGTGTCTGAGACCAGATTTGAACTCATGAAGATGAGTCTTCCTGACTCTAGGCTTGGTACTCTATCCATTGCACCCTCTAGTTGCCCAGTGTGTGTATACACACACACACATATATATGTAAATTTGTATGTATTAGACAATAAATGTATGATTGGATTGGTTTGGAAAGGCTGCCTACTAAAAGTTCCATTTGATATACATCCTGAAGGAATAGTAAGGAGGGAAGATTTTTTTTAACTTTTATTTATTTTTATTTTAATAACAAATTTCCACATGAGTTTTCTAAAGCTATATGATCCAAATTATCTCCCTCCCTTCTTCCCTCCCCCCTCCCCAGACTGAAAAACGTAAAACATATATTTGTATTATTCACTTTTCTTATAAAACCAAAGCCCCCAGACAAAAACCCTAATAAACAAGTGCTAAATCATCTGCTTCCATCTGCATTCTTACTGCAACAGTTCTTTCTCTGGAGGGGGAGAGACAGCATTCTTTGTCATAAGTCTTTCAGAATGGTCCTGGATCATTGTACTGCTGAGAGTGACTACCTCTATCACAGCTGATCATTCCACAATATTGCTGTTACTGTGTACAGTGTTCTCCTGGTTTATCGAAGGAAGTCTTGAAGCCACCAAGAGGAAGAGGTGAGGGGAGAGGACATGCCAGGCATGAGGATTTCCTAAATAACAGGGATCATTGGGGGAATGATGAAAATGCAAAAGCAAACAATTGAACCTGATGAGATACAAACTTTCCTAAGTTCCCAAGCTTCCTATATCCCACAGAAGGGACATTTGTGCTTCCTCTCTACTGTACATTGCCAAATATCCTTTGCACCTAACCACAAATGACAGAATCAGTTCATTCCAGGCATCTTGCTCACTCAATAGTCACTGCCATAGCGCCTGGGGGCTCATACGATCATACCCTGGCCATCAAAGTTCAAGGCTGGGTCTCTGGGAAAACATAATACAGGATGTACAAACACAAAACATTCCCTTAAGTAATTGAAGGCTGCCTTGTCAACAAGGTACCAAAACGATGGTCTCCATTTATTTAAAATTATTTTTTTCCCTATTTTCCTAAAATTGATCTTTTTTTTTTAAATGAGGGTTTGAGCAAAATACCTTAGCTTTCTATATAAAGGTAATTAGGTTGGCTTCCATTTATTAGCCAGCTTCAGTCCCTGCTTCATGTTTCTCCATCTCTCAGAAGAACTGAGCCCTTTTATGGGATTTTCCCCTCTTCTCTCTTCTCTGACTCCTTTTTATTTCTTTTCTCTTTCTTCTCTTCCTCCTCTTCTTTGTCTTTCACCTTCTTTTCCTCTGCTCTACTCTATCACTATCTCTCACATATTCATAAAGAGAGGACTTAAAATATACAAGATCTTACAGTTGGGAGAGGGAACCTCCACAATCATCCCTCAAAATCACCTGTAATTGGATAAGTAAACCCCTACAGAATTATTCACAAATGGGCATCCTGATAGTGTTTAGCAGTCTTTCATTAAGGGAGATAGAACTACTTCGGAGGGAGGTGCATCAGGGGTTAAAGGAGACCTCAGGGGCTCCCTGGTCCAATATATATTAAAGAATAAAGGTTTATTAATTTGCTTACAGTGCCCCGGGTACTGTTTTTGGTGACAAAATTCCAAAGACAAAAGCAAAGAAAAAAAACAACCTGTCTCTGTTCTCAAGAAACTTATATTATACAGGGGACAGGAAGAAGCACACATATTAGGAGATCCAAAATATATTCAACACTAATGTGTATTGGATGAGGTCTCCCTCCATCCCCAACAACTAAGGGAATCAGGAAATCTTTTACCTAAAAGATAGTGCTTAGGGAAAACATTAAAAGATAAACTGAGAAGTGAGCATGAGAAGAGAATGCATCATGGGCTTGAGGGACAGCTTGGGCAAAGTTGTGGAGAAAGGAGATAATAGAAAGAAGGAATGAATAAAGGAAGGAAGGAAGAAAGGAAAGAGGGAAGGAAGGAAGAAAGGGAAGAAGGGAGGGAGGGAGAGAGGGAGGGAGGGAGGAAGAGAGAGGGGAAGGAAAGAAGGGAAGATGGGAAGGTACTTAATCACCTACCTGGGAAGAAGTCCAAAATTAGTACAGTCTATGAAAGGTATGAGACATACAGAATTATCATGGTCTAGAATTCAGTGATGGTCAAACTTTTTAAAGAAGGGGCCAAAGGAAAGGACATCCTCATCCTTAGCCAGTTTGGGTCTATGCACCCCTCTTTGAATGAAAGTTAATATCACGGTCAGTTTGGGGCACAGTGGATAGAGTATGGGTCTTGGAACCAGGAAAACTGATCATCTTTAGTTCAAATCTGGCTTCTAATACTTGCTCGCATGTGCCCCATGACAAGTCACTTAGCCTCTTTGCCTCAATTTCTTCATCTGTAAAATGAGCTAGAGAAGAATGGCAAATTATGTCAGTAACTTTGCCAAGAAAATCCCACATGGATCATGAAGTCTGCTACAACTGAAAAACGTCTAAATAATATTAGAGTCTTTTTTGACCTCCATATCACACTGCTGTCCAATATTGAACTTGAAGGTCACTGAAATCCCCAGTTGAGTTTTTAATTAGGAAAAGGAAAGGGAAAGCAGACTCATTCTAATTGGAATGATCTGGAGTCTAGTAGTTTTTGTTTGAGAGTAGGATGAAACCATAGCTGGCATTCAGATCACATAACTCTTTAAGCTGGGTGCTATGATAATCTCCATTTTGCATATGGGGAAACTGAATCTGAGAGAACTGAAATGGCTTTCCCAGGGTCACAGAGTTACTGGGTCTAAGGCAGGATTTGAATTCAGGTGTTCCTAGCTGGACCACTCCATCCTCTGGGCCACCTTGATACTACATGACATTCCTGGCACTTTTATCAGTGAACAAAAAGACATTTCCGTAGCCAAGCTGGGCAAGCCTCTCCAACAATGGTATAAATTAGAGAGAGTACATGATTAATTTAGTTGAACACAGCTAGAGCACCTTGGGGCTCTGGGGCAGCCAGAAAGCCACAGCAAAAATCAGAGCCCTAATCTGAGCCAAATAAGGCTCAAGGACAATTTTGATTACTTTGAAGGGAAAGAAGTAGCCAAGCCCATATGGCAGGAACATTGGTAGATATCACCACTCATGGTGTCTTCGAATTAAGCAAGTCAGTGTGTGGGAGAAATTGCACAGACAGCGTTTGGAAGGTTGGAGCAAGGACATTGACAAGGAAGGCTGTTGGAAGAAGGAGGGGAAAGAGAGGGGAGGAGAATGACAGTTGCTCTCTCTAGACACTCTTTCCTGGACCTCCAGCCTGGAAGGTGGTCTCTCTGCCTCTCGGGATAGAAACTGCCTCTATTCTTGAGATTTTCCCAACTGTTTCCTCTGCCTGGAATTCCTGTGGATCGTACCTTTGTACAAAAAGGATTTTGAAAGGGCTGCTTCAACTATAATGCTGGTCTTCAGGGCATTAGCCTGAAGAGACGGGCTAACCCAGCTCTGAAGGTCAGAATCTCTTTTCCTATTGCTGTCTACTGCTATAGACTTTGAACTTATAAAAGCTAACATAGATATAGCACACAAGAGAAAGAAAGAAAACCTCCACAAGCCTGTGAGCTCTGGGCTCAGCTCAAAAGCTGGCAGAGACTTGATAACAAAATTTGTGCTGAAGGTTGAGGGCCATCCCTACTTCCCACTATCCTAATACCTTCCCTTTAAGATTTGTTTATTAAACTAAGTTTGGTTACAATAAATGCAACCAGATAATCTTTTATAAGGGTGAAGGGAGCCTGAAGAGAGAAGCCATTGACTTCCTGCCAAGTCAGGGTACTCTGAGGGTTAGCTAGTGCACACTCTTGGCTCCCCTTCAGTAACATCATCCCAGGGTTTCCCTTTCTGGTTTGCCTCTGTAAGAGAGTTTTTCTTACAAGTGTAGCCTTCTATGGTAGAACAAGGCAGGAGAATCCTGCCTTCTGCAGAATCACTTTCTTTAACCAGCTCTTTCCAATATGGAGGTATGGGAAGGGTCTCTTATGCATTAAGTTGGGAGCTGGAACTCAAATTTCAATGGGCTCTTTAGCCTAGACACATAAGGGATTTCAGTGGCAAACAGGATCCAAAAGACAAGTCAAGCCAACCTGCATCAATTGAGCACCTACTATATGTCAGGCACTGTGTTAAGCACTGAGGATGCAAAACAAAACAAAACAACCCCCCCAAAAATTCCTTCCTCATTCCTAATGAACCCACAAAGGGACAGACAAGATGGAAACAGTTATCTATGTATGAACAAGATTCTATACACATACTCATGCACACACATACACACACACACATATACAAATACTTCTATATGTATGTATATATATATGTATATGTATACATACACACACACACACACACCCATATATGGAAGATTATCTGAAAATAAGGGTCTCAACATGAAGGAGGACCAGGAAAGATTTCTTGCAGTAGAAAGGACTTCAGCTGCAATTTGAAGGAAATGAAGGAAGCCAGGACTCACAGATAAAAGGTAGAAAATATTTCCAGGTAGGGGAGACATCCAGTGCAAATGCCCTGAGTCAGGTAGGTGTCTCAGTGGAGAGTCAGATCTGCTAATAGGAATTCTCCTGTGTTCAAATCTGGCCTCAGACACTTCCTAGATGTGTGACCCTGGGCAAGTCATTTCACCCCATTGCCTAGCCCTTACCACTCTTCTGTTTTGGAACTAATACATTGTATTGCTTCTAAAGTGGAAAGCAAAGGTTTAAATAAATGTACTGAATCAGAAAATGGAGTGTCTTGTTCAAGAAAAATCAGGGAGGTGACTGTCACTTGATCACAGATTAAATTGGGGTTGTGGTGGGTACTGGGAAGGTGTAAGGTACAAGAAAACTGAAAAGGCAAGAAGAAGAGAGATTATGTAGTGTTTTAAAAGCCAAATAATAGACCAAAGAGGCAGTATAGCCTATCGGTGGAGCATAATCTTAACCATTTTCTATCAGGAAGACCTGGGCTCAAATCCTGGCATTAAAATATAATCCCTATGCAACTCTGGGTTGGGGTGCTGCTGACGACTCTGATGACAATAATGATAACTTTTCTATCCTACTTTAAAGTTTACATAATGCTTTTCAAATATATCATTTTATTCTCACTCGTCCACATTATATTTATATTCTTGGTTGCTCTATGGAGTTGGTCAGTCAATAAACAAACATTTATTAAGTACTCACAAAGTGCCAGACCTCCTGCTATCTCAGGGGATTCAAAGAAAATGACAACGATAATAAAACCTTATCATTGACCTTAAGGAGGTCCCATTCTAATTGGGAAGATGACATGGGAATAATTCAGTACATACCAGATAGAAATACAAGATCCAAGAGAGGAAGGTATCAGCAACTGGCTGGGAAGAGGTAGCCCTTGGAGAAGGTAGCCTTTGATCTGAGTCATAAAAAAAGCCAGGGTTGCCCAGAGGTGAAGATGGCTGCCCTTACCTGCCAGTACCAGGATAGAGACATGGGAGATGGAGTGTTAGGCTTGAAATCCTGTAAGTAGGCCCTGTTGTAGGATTTTAATTTGTATATGAGAGATGCCATGCTTTAGTCAAATCATGGAACATTTATTAAGTGCCTGCTGTATTGCTCAGCAGGGCAGGTAGTTGGCACCATAGTGCATGGAGTGCTGGACCTACAGTCAAGAGGATTCATCATCCTGATTTCAGATCTGGTCTCAGACACTTGCTGTGTGACCAAAGGTAAGTCAGTGAATCCTGTTTGCCTCAGTTTCCTCATCTGTCGAATGAGCTTGAGAAGGGAATGACAACCCACTCCACTATCTTTGCCAAGAAGACTCCAAATGGGGTCACAGAGAGTCAGACATGAATGAACAGTAACAGCTGTGTTTGAGGCTCTGTGGTAGATGTTGGAAATGGAGATAAAGGCAAACAATATTCCCTGTTCTCAAGAAGCCTTGAGACACTATGTAAAGAACTGTGTATGAGTCAGTTGTCTCAGAGAGAAGCCAGAGCCTTCAAAGGCACAATGAGTTGTCAAATATTTTCAGATAATGAATAAAGTATACCTTGATCTTTGTTTTTGCTTTATGTCTCTCAGTGCTGGTGGCTGTTGAAAATCAACAGAATATTACATAGAATCAATGCAGAATATGAAAACCTCCTTAGATTTTCAGAGAGGAAAGTCCCCAATCAGAGAACACATTATTCTCATAAGTACTTCATTGAAATAAGGAAGGGGTAGGGGAAGCTAGATGGTTCAGTGAATAAAAAGCCAAACCTACAGATGGGAGATCCTGCTTTAAAATGAGACCCCCCAGACCCTTCCTTAGCTGTGTGTTCCTGGGCAAGTCATTTAACCCCCATTGCCTAGCCCCTAGTGCTCTTAAGCCTTGGAATGGATACTTAGTATCAATTCTGAAATAGATAGTAAGGGTTTAAAAAAGAAATAAGAAAGGAATGGGAAACAGAATTGGTTCAATTCTTGTCTCTGGCACAAATTGGCTGTATGGACCACAATAAATCATTTAACTTCTACTCACTGTCCTCTAAATTTCACAGAAAAAATTACCAATTTTTGTCAGTAGAGGGAGTAGAAGATGGTCCACTGGAGAGGGAAATGGCAAAGCACTCTGGTATCTTTGTCAATGAAAACCCCATGGATGGTATGGCCCATGGAGTCATGAAGACTTGGATATAGCTGAACTACTGGGCAACAACAACAGATAGATATGGGGAGTTTTTTACCAAGTGTCTTCAATACTAGTGAAGTCATATATCCAGACAAAGACAGTCATTGGAGTCAGTGACTAGGAACACTACTTCTTTATTAAAAGCACAGTCTAAAATCTTTGGCCTTTCTCATTTTCAATTGATTTTCCCCAAATCCTATCGAATGCTAAATGGTACAGTTGATAGAAGGACTTTTGGAGTTAGGAAGACCTGAACATTCTTATCCAATCTCTGACACTAGTTGTGTGACCTTGGACAAGTCACTTGATTTTGGTTCTCTTCAGTGTCCTCATCTGTAAAATGGGGATATAATAGCACTTACCTCTTGAGGTTGTTTTGAGGCTCAGTTATGATAACAAATGTACAGTACTTAGCAGAGTACCTGGCACATTGCAAGTACTATATAAATCTTAGCTATTATTATTATTATTATTATTATTATTATTATTACTATTATTATTATTGTTGTTGTTGTTGTTGTTATTGTTGTTGTTACATGCCATTGTATATTCATCAATTAGTATATTGGTCCTGAGGTGATAGCATCCAGGCATAAGGGTCCTCTTCAGTTGCCAATGAGAAGAGATAACTATAAAAATGTGAGCATATTGGTCCCATTAGGCTTCTGATGTCCTGGTTTCAGCAACAAAGGCCCTAGATCTAATCTGCTATAGCTGGGTGTCATGCCAAGTTCTCTTCCATTTCATTTTCTCCTCAACACTTTTTTGGTTATTTTGAATTCAAGGTAAACATCAGCAAACAGGCCACCATGGACATGATTGCAATGCTTAGAGTCATATCTGTTTTATGGGATGAAACAGAGAAACTCTATGAAGAATCACTAGATCACAGGATGTCATAATGGGAAGGACTTTGGATGTGGAGCCCCTCTAAACTGAGCTCTACCTACACAAAAATTCCTTTCATGTGATATACAGTAAGAAGTCATCAGCCCTTAAACCTTTAATTACACAACCCCCTCTGTCTCCTTGGAGTGAAGAGGAAATCACAGGTTAAGAGAATTTTGAAGTTGGAAAAAATTTCAAAGTTATCTAAACAATGATCATTGCAGCTTTGGAGTAAGAGGACATGGGCTCAAGTCTTGTTTTGATCATTTCCTACATGACCTTGGAAAAGTCATTAAACTTTTCTTGGCCTCATTTTTCTCAATGATAAAATGAGAAATTTGAGCTATTTGGCTTTGAAGATACATACAGATCTTAATTTATTATTCTCTTTAAAATTTATGACTAAAATAAAAAAAAATATTGTTATATCAATACATGCAGAAAAAAAAGCATTAGACAAAAATACAACATTCATTGCTATTAAAATCATTGGAAAGTATGAGTATAAATGGATTTTTTTCTGAAAACAATATGAAGCATTTACTTAAAACTATTAGCAAGTATTACCTGTAATGGAAAGAAGTTAAAAGGCTTCCCAATAAAAAAAAGGAATGAAACAAGAATGCCCATTATTACCAATACTATTTAACCTAGCATTAGAAGTGCGAGCAACAGCAATAAGAGAAGAGGAAATTGAAGGAATCAGAATGAGCGAAAAGATAAACAATGACCATTTGTAGGCAACATGATAGAGTATGTGTAAAATTCTAGGGATTCAGCTAAAAAGTTCATTGAAACTATACATAATTTTAGCAAAAAAGTAGGATACAAAATAAATTTACATATATATATCGTCAGCATTTTTATATATTACTAGCAAGGTCCTGCAAGAAGAGATAGAAATACTCCATGAAGAGATAGAGATACTCTATTTAAAATAGGCACAGGGAGAATAAAATAACTGGGACTATAACAGCCAAAACAAACCAACTATGTGAACATAATTATAAAACATTTTTTACACAAATAAAATCAAATCTAAATAACTGGAGATATGCTAATTATTCCTATATCAGCAGAACCAATACAATTAAAAAGATAATCCTGCTTAAATTAATCTATTTATTCCATGCCACCCTGCTTCAATTACCACAAAAAAAATTAACTGAGCTAGAAAATATCATAGAATTCACTTGGAAGAACCAAAAATCAAGAAGAGCAAAAAAATCAGTGAAAAATATAAAGGATGAAGGTCTAGCAGTGCCAGATTTTAAATTGTATTACAAAGCAGTAATTATCAAAACTATTTGATACTGCTTAATAGAAAGGTAGATCAGTGGAACTGGACAGACATACAACAAACAGAAGTCAAAGATTATAGTAATCTTGTATTTGACAAAAACAGAAATCCAGTTTTGGGGATAAGAAATCACTATTTGGCAAAAATTGTTCAGACAGCTGGAAAGTAGCTTGGTAGAAATTAGGAATAGATCAGTATCTTACACTATTCACCAAGATAAGGTCAAAATGGACACTGGTCTAAACATAAAAAGTGATATCATAGATAAATTTCAGGAAGAGGGAACATATTGCCTCTCAGATTTATGGAGAGGAGAGAAATTTATGAGTCAACAAGAGAGCATTGTAAAATGTAAAAATGGATAATTGTGAATAAATTAAATGGAAAAGTACTTGTACAAATAAGACACATGCTGCCAAGATCAGAAGAAAAGCAGAAAAATGGGGTGGGGGGAAGGGAAGATTTTATAGATAGTCCATCAGATAGAAGTCTCATATCTAAAATATAAGAATTTTGTCAAATTTATAAGAATAAAAATCAACCCCCCATTGATGTGGGCAAAAGATATGAAAAGTCAATTTTCAAACAAAGAAATCAAAGCATTGTGTACATATATGAAATATTTCCTCTAAATCACTGATGATTAGAGAAATGCACACCAAAGCAATTCTGAGATATCATTTCACACCCTTCAGATTGGCTAATGTGACAAAAAGGCAAAATAACAAATGTTGGAAGGGATGTAGAAAAATGGGACACTAATACACTGTTGGTGAAAATGTGAACTGATCCAACCATTTTTGGAAACCAATTTGTAACTATACCCAGAGAGTAAGAAAATGATATATTCCCTTAGATTCATCAATACTATTGCTGAGTCTGTTTCCCAAGGAGATCAGGGCATATATATTCCAAAACATAGAAGATATCTGTGATGAAAAAGAACTGGAAATTGAAGGAGCATCAATTGATTTGAGAATAACTAAACAAATTGCGATTATATGATTATGATGGAATACTACTGCACCATAAAAAACAATGAACAAGCTAATTAAGTAAAAACTGGAAAGAACTATATGGGATAATGAACAGCAAAATGAGTAGAACCAAGAGAATATCATACACAACTATAGGTTTAATTCTTGAAGAATATATTGTGAATATTACCTCCAGAAAAGGAACTGAAAGGTGGAAATTTGAAAGATATAATTTGTATGAATATTACTGTGGCTTGGATGATGCTTCTGTGATGCCCAGAGTGGGAGGAGGGGCTGGGGCACTTGTGGCTAAGTTTTAACAGTAAAAAAAATTAAAATAAATAAATAAAAAGTAGGGTTCTGCAATCTACCTGGCAAATGATCATCCATTCATTGCTTGAAGATTGTCAGAATAGGAATCCATCAGGAGTTAGTAATCATCTTTTAGTTGCCAAATCCAATGGATGTGTCTCAGCCCTTTTTCTTCTTGACCTCTTTGTAGCTTTTGATGCTGCTAATCATTTTCTCCTTATGATATGCTCTTCTTACTAGGTTTGCTAGATAGTGATCTGGTTTTCCTCCTATCTTTGCTCTTCTTTCTCTGTCTTCTCTCAAGGATGCTCCTCCAGATAGTGCCCTTTAACAACAAAAAAAAATATCCCTCATTATTCTGTCCTGGGCGCTTTTCTCTTCTTTCTCCCTATAACTTCACTTGGTGATATGTTTCATGTTTTATGTATCATCCTAAATGTTTTACTCCCACATTCCTCCATCTATGTATAGTTCTCCTAACTATAATGATAATGACAACAATTTTTAAGAGTTAAAAGTATCATCTTTCCATATAGGCATTTAAACAATCTGATGTTATTTAAGTCCTTATATATTTTTTTCTCTTTCTTATTTATCTTTTTATGCTTCACTTGTGTTTTGTGTTTAGATATTAAATTTTCTGTTTAAGTTTGGTCTTTTCTTCAGGAATACCTGGAAATTTATTTTTTTTAATGACCAGAATTTCCCTTGAAAGGACATAGTCATTTTTGATGGGCATATGATTTTTTGGTTGTAAACCCAGTACACTTGCCTTCTGGAATGTCATATTCTGTGTCTTCCAGGCCTTCAATGTGTGAAGCTGCCAGATCCTGTGTAATCCAGACTGGGGCTCCATGACATTTGAACTGCTTCTTTCTGGTTGCTTACAATATTTTCTCTTTGTCCTGGGAGCTCTCGAACCTGGCTGAAACACTCCTGGGAGTTGTCATTTTGGGATTTATTTCAGGTGATTTCTGGATTATTTAAATTTTCATCTTTCTTGTACAAGAATATCAGGGCATTTTTCTTAGATAATTTCTTGTAATATGATGCTTAGGGTTTTTTTTTTTTTTGTTTTGTTTTGTTTTGTTTTTTTTGGTCATGACTTTCAGGTAGTTCAATAATTCTTAAATTTTCTCTCCTGTATCCATTTTCCAGTTTAGTTTTTTTTATAAGCAATTTCATATTTTTTTCTATTTTTTCACTTTTAATTTTGTTTTATTGTTTCTTGATGTCTCATGAAGTCTTTAGCTTTTATTTGCCTGATTCTATTTTTTTATGATTTAAATATTTTATTTTTTTAGAAAAATTTTCCATGGTTACATGATTCTTGCTTTTACTTTCCCCTTAACCTCCCCCCCCCAACATATCCAACACACATTTCCACTGGTTATAACATGTGTGATCAATCAAGACTATTTACATATTATTGATAGTTGCATTGGTGTGGTCGTTTCGGGTCTACATCCCCAATCATGTCCACATCAACCCATGTGTTCAAGCAGTTGTTTTTCTTCTGTGTTTCCACTCCTGCAGTTCTTCCTCTGAATGTGGGTAGTGTTCTTTACCATAAGTCCCTCAGAATTGTCCTGGGTCATTGCTTTGCTGCCAGTACAGAAGTCCATTACATTTGATTTTACCACGGTTTATCAGTCTCTGTGTACAATGTTCTTCTGGCTCTGCTTCTTTCACTCTGCATAACTTCCTGGAGGTCTTTCCAGTTCACATGGAATTCCTCTAGTTTATTATTCCTTTGAGCATGATAGTATTCCATCACCAACATATACCACAATTTGTTCAGCCATTCCCCATTTGAAGGGCATACCCTTGTTTTCCAGTTTTTTGCCACACCAAAAAACGTGGCTATAAATATTTTTGTACAAGTCTGTTTATTTATGATCTCTTTAGGGTACAAACCCAGCAATGCTATAGCTGCATCGAAGGGCAGGCAGTCTTTTATCACTCTTTGGGCAGAGTTCCAAATTGCCATCCAGAATGGTTGGATCAGTTCACAACTCTACCAGCAATGCATTAATGTCCGAATTTGGCTGCATCCCCTCCAACATTCATTACTCTCCCCTGCTATAATTTTAGCCAATCTGCTACGTGTGAGGTGGTACCTCAGAGTTGTTTTGATTTGCATTTCTCTAATTATTAGAGATTTAGAACACTTTCTCATGTGCTTATTTATAGTTTTGGTTTCTTTATCTGAAAATTGCCTATTCATTTCCCTTGCCCATTTATCAATTAGGGAATGGCTTGATTTTTTATAGAATTGATTTAGCTCCTTGCATATTTGAGTAATTAGACCTCTGTCAGAGTTTTTTGTTATAAAGATTTCTTCCCAGTTTGTTGTTTCCTTTCTGATTTTGG
>NC_058131.1:14639630-14655380 GCF_016433145.1 Gracilinanus agilis | reverse complement strand
TATAAAGAACTACATAAACTGATGCAGAATGGAATAAGCAGAACCCGGAAAACATTGTACACAGTAGCAACAATATTGTGAAATGATCAAATATGATAAGACTTTGAAACTAACAGCAATACAATGATCCAGGACAATTCTGAATGATTTATGATAAAGAATGCTATCAACCTCCAGAAGAAGAGCTATTGAAGTAAGAGTACAAATGGAAGATGATGATTTATCACTTTTTGTTTGTTTGTTTATATGTTTTTGTGGTTTGGTTTTATAAATTATTCACTTATAAAAATGAATAATATGGAAACATGTTTTATGTGATAATACATGTGTAACCCAGACTGAATTGCTTGCCAGCTCCAGGAGCAGGGAGGGAGGAAGTGAGAGAGACAATTTAGATAACATAACTTCAGAAAACTTATGTGGAAATTTTTTTTATTAAATTAAAAAAATTTTTTAAAAAAGAAACACCAGAAAAATCATCAGAGCCAACAGTTTTTAGGGACCAAGTGGGGAAAATGCTTGTGAATGAGAAACTGATAGAAAGAAAAGGAAAGAGAAGGAATGTATTTCAAATGTCTAGTTGAAAGAGCTGCATATAACTTTTGAAGCTCATGAAAGAAAGATTATATGGATATGCCTTCAACATCTCAACTTTCCTTTTTGAGATTTTAAATATATGTTGTGGGTTGACCTAAGAAATTAAATTAGAAGTTTGGGAGAGTTTTTCAGAAGCCACAAATGATATGCAAAGTCCAGCAAATGACACAGAAAATGCTTAGAAACGATATAGCCTATGATCAAATATTTCATCCAAATTTTACAATAGGGTACTATAAACACCCCATAAAAGAAAAAGAAAAAAGAAATCATACTTCTCTGTTATGAAGGTAGAGAATAAAATGTTTTACATGATTTTTTTCAGATGAAAGGGTTGCTGTGGCCCTTTCCCACCTCTCCCCATGTGGAAGGAATAGCTGTACTTAATTTATTTGGTCTCATAGGGGAAAAGGGAGCAATGAGTGAAAGTTTCCAAGACAAACTTCAGGTTTCTGTTAAGAAAGTAACTATTGTAAGGAATTCTAGTGTTCAATCTAAGATCTATTCAATAATCATTCATTTAGCACCTGTTTTGTGCAATGGGCTAAGCTATCCTCTGGGGCTACCGAGACAAACCAGAAAACAGTCTTATGTGTCACTGAAGGATAACCATATGGATAGATAAATTGATAGGAGACAAACCAGCCTTCAAGCTGAGACATTTGCAGAAGCTTCTCTCATTTGGTGGAGAGAATGATTATTCAGTTTTTTTCCACCTGTGTGAGAGGTAGGGGTGGTGAGCATTTGGGAGAGGAGAGTTCTGCTCTTGTGGCTTATCCTTTGAGGGAAGCCATAGACTCTTTTGAGGGAGAAGACCTAGGGCATGCATAGTTTTATAGACCTTTGGGCAGTTGCAGATCATCTCCACAGATTGGTTGTATCAGTTGACAGGTCTACCAGCAGTGCAATAGTGTCACAAAATAGTTTTTTAGGCAAACATACATTGTCATTAGAGTAACCTGGCTCAACCTATTTTTCTGGGTCCTCTCTATCTTACATTCCTTCTGGTCCTCTGCAACAAAGCCAACCTGAGCTCCTATTTGCTCCTCCCTCAGGATACTCCATTTCTCGGTTCTGCACCTTTGTCAGGCTTTTGTGAAATTTGTCATTCAAAAGCCTCTAATTCCCCACCCCCACCTTGTTTCATCTCCCTATTCATTTAGGATGCAGTTCAGGCATTGTCTTGTGCAAGGAGCCTTTCATGATGCCCCCAACTGCTTGTGCCTTCCCTCTCACATTATCTTCCTTCTAATTACTTCGTAACCATAGTATTCACTTTATATTTATACTGTGTATATTTGGATACTTCCTTTGGATACACCCAGAGAATGCAAGGACCTGATGAGTAGGGATTGTTTCATCCTTTATATTAGAGTATTTGGGACCTACCACAACACCTAGACTATATAGAGTAGGTCAATGGTTCCCAAACTTTTTTGGCCTCCTGCCCTCTTTACAGAAAAAGTATTACTTAGCCCCCCTGGAAATTAATTTTTTAAAAAAAAATTAATAGCAATTAATAGGAAAGATAAATGCACCTGTGGCTCTTACTGCCTCCCTGGATCACTGCAGCACCCACCAGGGGGCGGTGGTGCCCACTTTGGAAATCATTGGAGTAGGTGTTTAAGGTGTTTATTGATTGATAGGTCTAGAGAAGCCATCCTTCCCAAGATAATCCCAAGAGCCACTTTGATGAGACATCAGCTCAATAATCCACAAAGGAAGAATTCAGATGGATACCAAATGCCCACTGCCACACTGTCATTTGGGCATTTGGTTGGATCATCCACTGAGTTCGTAGCTGAACTTTGAGTAAACTAGAAAGAACCTGAGAGGCCACAGAATCCAATCTCTTCATTACACGGGTGAGGAAACAGAGGCTCAGAGCTGTCCAGTGACTTGCCCTTGGCCCTACTTTCAGTACATGTCAGAGACAGGATCAGAATCCCCATTTTCCTGATTTTCAGGCTAGCTCTCAATATACCACACTACACCGAAGCCAGCAAAGTATATTGCTGATGAAGGGGTGCTGCTACCTTTTACACAGGGCTTTCAGGTTTGTAACGCATCTAACCTAGATACTCATTATCTATGTTTTGTGAACCTTATGGAGATTGCTTTTCCCCTCATCTCCTGTGCGATCTGCCCAGGGGATGCCAGGCATTCCATTCCCCTTGTCCCCAGCTGAGGGAATTAATACTATCTGGCTGAATTAGACTGCTCACATTTTTCATTTCAGAGCTGGACAGTTCAGGGCCCTGCTGACAAACCCTGACTTCTGCGCCCAAGGATGAGGAATTGGCCTGTCTAAGACCCAGACCCTGGCAACGTTATTAGCCTCAGCAATGCCCCCTGATGTCCATGGCTCTGGGGAGGTGACCCTGAGCTCTAGGGATCCATGCCAGCAGAACTCAAGTTCTGTCTGCTATCTCAGATGGAGTTTTAGTCATCAAGTACAGTCCACTCTTGTCCAAGAGGCTGTGAATCCGGCCAAGTTTGTAGAGGCTTGTCAATGGGAATCAGCTATCAAACTACGGTACTTGAGTGACTGGAGGGAGTGGCATCAGCAAGCCATAAAAATTTAACATGTGCTAAAATGTGGGAGAATTCGATTCTATTCCATCAAAGTAGTGAAATCAGTTTGCAGAAATCTAGCAATGGCTCAGTGTGAGAATTATTACCACTATTTTGCAGAAAGGAAATGGGCTGAGAGAGGTTAAATAATTTGCTTGTGATCATACATTAAGAGTCTGAGGTTAAACCCAGGAGTTCTTGACTTAAAACTTTGTTTAATTTGTGGCTAGCTCTCCCTTTCAGAGACACACCAAAGGAAGTCTAGCTCTCCCCTTTCTACAGATGGATGAACTGAGACTTAGTTTCCCTGAGCTCATATAATACTAACTTGATGGTCCAAATGAGCCAGAACTGCCAGGACTCTAGAGAGAAGAAAATCATGGCTGTTCAGGTGGCTCTGAACATTCTTCTTAGGCTGCAAAATTCTGAGTCATTCATTGAATGGACTCAAAGGCAAGTCCATCCTCTTACATACAGACATTTCTATCGCAAGCCCTAAAAATTCTTCCCCCTCTAAATTCAGGAGGCAGCAAGGTGTCAATGTCTGCAATCCTGAAGATATGAGTTCATATGCTGCCTTACATGTTATTGTGTCACCCTGGCTGGGATATATTACCTTACTGTGCCTCTGTCTCCTTATCTGTAAAATAAAGGAGTTGTATTTGAAAGTCTCATTTCCAGTTCTAAACCTAGGATTCCAATGGATCTCTATAGCCATGTCTGACTCTTCCTGACCCTGTGGACCATAGCTGTCCAGGCAATTTTCTTGACAAAGATACTAGAGTGGTTTGTAATTTCCTTCTCCAGTGGATTAAGGCAAACAGATTAAGTGACAGCACACAGCTAGTAAGTCTCTGAGGCCAAATTTGAATTCAGGTCTTCCTGGCTCTAGGAAGCTCTATCCACTGAGCTACCAATTGCCAGCTCATTTAATAGGTGAGGAACTGAGGCAAATAGGGTTAAATGACTTGCCAATGACCCAGCTGGTAAGTATCTGAGGCTGGATTTGAACTAATGACGACCAATCTTCCTGATTCCAAGCCCAATGTTCTATCCAGTGGGACACCTAGCTGCTTTGCATCCCTATATCCAGTAAGTTGCTATGGTGTCTCTTCTCTCCCTCCATAGCAACTCACATGCTTAGTTTTGTGTCCTCTTCCACAACTCTTGCCCTACGTAAGGTCCTTGATCATGCCTTTTCTCTGGATTATTCACCTCTACGTTCTTCAGCCTCTGATCTCTTTTCCATGCATGATACAAAGTTTCATTCTTGAAATCCTGATTCAACCATGTCCACTTTCCTCAAAAATGTCCTCCGGCTGCTCTCTTTACTTTTAGAATCAAACATAGAATTCTCAGCTGGATATTTAAAGCTCTACGATCTGGCTCCTCTCTACATTGCCAGTATCAATCCATATTGCTCCTCTTAGTACACTCTTCATTCTAGTCAAACTCCGATCATTCATCAGTTCATAGGTCTAGAGGTCAATGGGATTTGATCAGCCATTCCATGTGAGAGGCCAATAAGAGAAACAGAGTCTTAGATGAAAATCTGAGACTCCTCTTTTGACCTCCCACAATTCCATTCAAATACTTCATTTTACTGATGAGGCAATGGAGGCCCAGAGAAGTTAAATGTTTTTCTCAAGTCACACAGCTAAGAAATATCAAAGGTAAGTCTGAAAATAGCACACGAACAATACTCTTTTCCACTGCGTCCTGGTGTCTTTAGTGAGTTTAAGTTGGATCTCATTGGATTTTTTTTTCCTATCAATACTTCCTTTGGCTTAGGCAGAGTGGGCAGCACACTACATAGGAGGAAGGCCTCCAAACAGTTTAAAAACATGATGCCTTTGGCCAAGATTTTTGCCAGTGACCTTGAAAATGAATGTGTATTTGTAGAGAGACATAAGCCTCATGAATTTATTCCTCCATGTTTTGCTCATCAATTCATTCATTTTGTAAGAGTAGTTATGCATGTAACAGTCCATTTTATGAGAAATGATTTTTTAAAAAATCTTGTTTTATAAATAACTTTGCCAAGAATAAACACTTAAAATTCCAGGACATTTTAACTGAATCAAGAGAGATCTTATGATTTCCAACTGTCACAAGACGCTGATGGGATTAGAGCTAAAAAGTTTCTTAGAGACCATGTGGTGCCCCATTTTTAGAGGATGAAACTGAGGAGCAGAGAAGTTCAGAGAATTGCAGAGCTAGAAGAGAAAAAAACCCACTCACTTCTTATCGTTCTGTTTTTTCAGTTGGGTCTGAGTCATTGTGACCCCTTTTGAATTGTCCTTGGCAAAGATACTAGAGTGGTTTGACCTTTCCTTCTCCAGGTCATTTTACAAATGATGAAACTGAGGTAAACAAGGTCCCATAGCTATTGAGTGTCTAAGACCAGATTTGAACTCGGGTCTTCCTGACTCTGGGTCTTATGAGCTATCTATTGTACGATCTCATTGCCCATAGCCCATAGGTCTTTCCTTATGAGGTTATCTCCTTTCTCTGTATCTCTATTTCATAGACTTATCTTTTTATTCACATATCATTTCCCTCATTTCCCTTCTGGAGGGAAGAGATTGTTCTAGCTTTTTTATCTTTTTTTTGGGTCCCAAGAACTCAGCTCACTTCTTGGCTCATAATGAGCATAGTTTATTAGTTGATTAATTATTCTAAAACTCTTATTTTATAGAGGAATAAACTAAGAGGATTATGGGACCATGTATCTAGAGCTGAAAGGGCTCTTAAATATCATCCAATCCATGGATTTCTTCTCTTGTCTTTTTTGCTCTAGAATCCTTGGATGACATCTGTTGAAGCCAAGAAACTTCCCAGAAGGTTTGAAAATCAAATACATATGATTACAAAGGACAGGGATTGGGGGTAGCTAGATAGCTTAGTGGATTGATGCCAGGTTGAGAGATGGGAAGTCCTAGGTTTAAATCTGAACTTAGACACTTCTTAGCCATGTGATCCTGGGCAAGTCACTTAACTCACATCACCTAACTCTTATTGCTCTTCTGCTTTGGAACATATACACAGTATTGATTCTAAGATAAAAGGTGAGGGTTTAAAAAACAGACACACATAAAGGACAAGGATTATTCTGAATTTAATAATTAAAATTGTTAAACCTTTTGCCAATTTAATTAAAAATTTTTAATTTTACTTAAAAATAAAATTTTAATTAAATTTTTTAAATTTAACCTTTTAAAATTAAAACCTTTTTTAATTTATTTTTTTAAAAAATTAATTTCAGGTTAGGAACTTATTTAGATCAATCTTCATTTTTTTGGAGCAGGAAACTGAAGCCAAGAAAGACTAAGTGATTTGCCAATGTTGATGACCAGAACCAGGATTTGAATCTAGGATCTGACAATATCAATTTTTGATTATTCCCACCTCTTTATTTTCATCAGTATTATTTCATCCCTGGCTGCAGTTTGGTTTCCTTTTTCTGGTATGTGGAGTAAACTCCTTTCTTAGCTTAGCTCTGGAAAGATGGTGTGATAAAATGACTTTGATGACTCAGTTTCCAGGCTCTTCTAGCTTAATGAGACTATTAGGGAAGTAAGAAAGTGAAAAGCTGTATATGAAATACTAAATGGACTCATAGATGAGATTCTGACCTTTAGTCAGGAAGACACATCCTGATGTGTGCCTCATCATTTCAACCTGTGTGACCATAGGCAAGGGTCACTATCTCTGAACCTCTGTTTTCTCATAGGGAAAAAAGTAATAATGTCTGTATTACCTTGTGAAGCTTTAATGAAATAATGTAGGTGAAGGTCCTTGAAAACTTTAAATAATAAAATATGTCATCTATTATTTTGGAAAATTAACATTTAACTGTAATAATTTTCATATGAAACTTTTCTTAAACTATGGCTATAGAAAGTCAGCCAGCTTCCATGATAAAGTAATTTATTCCTAGACATCAGAGTGTCTCAGTAGGCTGACTTTTGTTGGAGGCAGAATGGAGACCTGCTCCTTATTTAGCTGTAAATAAGAAGTCTCCTGGGTGATGAATTCAGCATGCTCTGGCTTCTGCCATTTTGGACTGTTCTGACCCAGCCATGTGGTGGGCCTCTTGGTGTCCTAAAACCTGCCTTTTCCTGTGATGAAGTAATGAGAATGGGCTTGAGGTCTCTGACTACCTTCCCTCTATTACTATTTACAAATCAGAGATGTCCAGGGGACATCACAAGGGCTATCTATTGACTTAGACCACAGGTAGCCTTTCTTGTCCAATTCTTTTGCCTCTGTCTTTTTGCTAAGATTTTACTCTCTTGTCCAGCTGCTCTCATTTGGTCTACCTCTCTCCTGACTGAGCAGGCTATTTCCCAGTAGTTTATTCTTTGATTTTCATTTGGATTGTGGAGGAAGTCCACTGGCTAGTTCAGATCTCTTTGATCAATCTAATAATAAATTTTATACACACACACACACACACACACACACAGAGGAATTATTCTGAAATAAAATGATTAAAACTTTATTTTATGTATTTCATATTAAAATTTATTTAATTCAATCTTCATTTTTCAAAGCAGGAAACTGAGGCCAAGAAAGGTTAATTGTTAATGCTGATGCTCAAAATCAAGATTCCATTTCTTTATTTATTTAAAATAAGATTGTAAATAAAAGATTTAAATCCAGCACCTGAGAATATAAATTCTTGACTATTCCCACTGCTTTATACTCAGTGGACTTATTTCAGCCCTGGCTACAGTTAGGTTTCCTTTGTTTCTGGTAGATAGAGAAACTTCTTTCCTAGCTTAACTCTGAAAAGACAGTATAACAAAATGACTTTGGTGACTCAATCCCCAGGTGTTTCCAACTTAATGAGACTATTTGGGAAGTAAGACAATGAAAAGTTGTATATGGAATGCTATAATGCATCCTCCAAAGAATTGCAAGCATTATATTATTCTGAGTTATGGGGAAGAAAAAGTGAGCAAAAGATGAAAAGATCCTAATATAAGGAGGCAGCTCTAAGTTATCACTGATATTGGGTGGGATAATATCCATGCCTTGAATATATCTCTAGATGGGTACACTTGATTCATAAGAAAGGTATGTCTAAAAAATATGGATTAGGGTAAAGAAATGCCTCTATATATTAAGAAAATCCATGAGCTAGTCTGGCAGGAAGGTGATTGAGGGCATTTGGGTAAAGAACAATGGAAGCAGAAACAGAATAGGATACACTATTTTCTAAAATTTACCTTAAAAATAGAACATATCTCTTCTCCACCCTTCCTCCTCCTAATTTTCCAATTTAGTAGCACTATTCTGTTTCTAAATTCCTATAGGAATCATCCTCTACTCTTTATCCCCCAATCCCCATCTAATAAATTGTGAAATCTCATCAATTATATTTCCTCAACAACCTTGGCATCTTCTTGGTCTCTCTGGTTCTTTCTCTTTCTCTTTCTTTGATCACATAACAAATATATTAGTTCAGCCTTTCATCTCCTCTCACTTGGAGTGTGATGAGTGACTCCCCACTATCCTTCTTGCATCCATCTTCTCTTACCAATCCATCCTCAGTCTAACTGCCAAATAGTCCTAAAGATCAGATCTGACCATGTCACTCCACTGATTAAGAAACTTCAGTGCCTCCCCATTACCTTATGGCAAAAATATGAGCCCCTCTTTTTGACACTGAAGGTCATTCATAACTTAGTTCTAGCTTTTGCTTACAACGTGATTGTCCAGTTTCCCCTATATACTCTATACTGACTGACTTGCTGTTCTTCTAACTTAACCAATTGATAGCTATCTTTTCATTTTCTAATTTTTTTTTGCCACCACAAAGAACTACTTTAAATATCTTTATATAAATAAGTAGTTCCTTTCCCCTCATCTTTTATTTCTTTGGCATACTGACCTTGTGGTGGTATTGCTGAGTCAAAGAGTATGCACAGTGTGATTGCCCTTTCTTTGGGCATGGTTCTAAATTGCTCTCTGAAATGGTTGTATCCATTCACAGATCCACCAACAATGTATTAGTTTCCCAATTTTCCTACATCCCTTCCAACAATGATCATTTTCCTTTTTTATCATATTAGTAAATCTGATAGGTGCCAGGTGGTACTTTAAAGTTGTTTGAATGTACATTTCTTTAATTGATATTACATATATTTTTTGCCTGACTAACGAGTTTTAATGTCTTCATCTGAGAAGTGCCTATTCATATCTTTTGACCATTTATCATTTGGAGAATGATGTGTATTCTTATCAATTAGAATCAATTATCTATGTATTTGAGAAATGGGACCTTTTGCTATGAACTTTTCTTTCTCATTTTTTGTTTCCCTTCTAATGTTGCTTGCATTCATTTCATTAGTGCAAAATCTTTTTTAATTTAATGGAGTCACTTATCTGTTCTACATCTTGCAATGTTCTCTCTGTCTTGTTTTGTCCTAAATTCTTATCCATAGGTCTGATGGGTACATTATTTTTATTTTTCTAGAATATGTCAGTACAAATTTAATGCTCATTTTCTGACATTTTATGATCCATGTTGTCTCCCTCCCTCCCTCCTACCTTTCTCCCTTACCCAAGAAGGCAGGCAATATGATACAGGCTGTACATATGCTATCATACAATACATATTTTTGTATTTGCCATGTTGTGAAACCAGACACTTATTGCTTTCATTGGAGAAAAGTTCATGCAGGAAATAAAGTGAAGAATAGTATACTTCAGTTTGCATTCTTTCTTTGGCAGTTGATAGCCTTTCCAATCATGAGGTCCTTGGAGTTCTCCTGGATCCCTAAGTTGTTGATTATAATTGTCATTCACAGTTGATCATCCTACACTATTGCCATGACTATGTACCATGTTCTACTGATTCCTTTCACATTCATCATTTCCTATGGCACAACAGTATTCCATTACAACCATATACCACAACTTCTTCAACCCTTCCCCAATTGATGGACCAGGAACACAATTTGTGTTCTCCTTCTTTGTTTATGGTATTATCTTTATTCATGAAATTTTTAATGACCATTTTAAAATCTATCATATCCACCAAAAATCTACTTCAAACCATTCCCCAGTCATACTTCTTTTTCCTGTAAAACAGTGGTGTCAAAATCCAGTTGGAAAGCATCCCTGACATCATATATTGATTTGGAAATCCACAACTAGCATTATGATTTTATCTATTTTGTTAAACATTTCCCATTCATATTTTAATGTTGTTCAGAGTGTATTCTACACTTTCAAAGTTTGATAATTTTCTATCTCTCCTTTACAAATATTGGCCTTTCTACTAATGTCTATGTAATTATTAGTTTTCCAGAAAATTTACCAATTATATCATTTTATATCATTGATATAAATTGATAATAGAGTTATCAATCTGTCCATTTATTATATGCTTTGACAAGACAATTTATATTCCCATCCATGTCTGCCCTCATCATTTCTATGTATTTAAAAATTCATAATCAGTCTTTTATTTATGCCCAGCAAGTTTGAGTGCTATCACATATCTGGAGGGAGATGGAACTTCTGATTAGTGGAGAGAAGGCTGAGAAATACTTCAAATATCTATTTAAAGAATTTATTGGAGTAAGAGCTTTAGTGTAAGAAGATTTTGGTAGAAAACACATTCCTAGGATGTGGAGGAAGATGATGCACATAGCAGACATTCAAGGAAAGTTAGTCTTGTTATTTTTCAAGAATTGCTTGAAATTCTAGTGTCTGTTAGAATGAATCTCTCCTGGGTCAGATGGTACTTTATTTTCTGGGTTGAGCTGAAATTTTGTCTTATTCCCAGGTAAAGATTTATTAATTCTTCTATATTTTGTGGTCCATCTAAACTATATAACATCTTTATGTTGTTGTTGTTCTTGTTTTTTTCTTGGATAAATTGGTTTACTCCTATTCACTATTTGTGATGGTCTTTTGTGTAACCAGATTTGGATGGAAAGGAATTGAATTGGAAAGTATAAAGAATGACATTCCCCTAAAAATATTTTTCCTTATGAACCTAGACTTCCTCCTAATGCAGAGATATATAAGAAGAATAGATATATTTGCTGAACAATATTCTCCGAGACTAGTGAAAATAGCTTTTAATTTCAATAGATTTTTTTTGAGGCTAGCCCAAACCAGTATTTGAGTTACTTGCAGAGTCTTTAGCTCTTCTCCTTATTTCAGAGACTGGGAAGGTCTCTGATCCTTTCTCTCCATGCTAGGGATGAATTGATTCCATATGTTTAGACTATCTGTGAAAATACCCAACTTAAATATATATATTTTTTCTATTCTTATTTCACTCTTTATCTGTTTTCCACCTTTAGAATGAACTCTCTTTTGTGAGAAGGAACCATAATTAAGCAAGAATATAATACCTCCAAATGAATACAATATGCTGTTCTAGTAATATTTCTGTCTCTGTATTAAGGGGAGTGTTATATACCTTTTCTTTTTCCAGAAAATTCATTGATTCTCCATCCTCTAATTGCATTGCTTCCTTTAGTGACATTTTAATTTCCACATTGTACCAGAGCATTTGGCAGATTCTCTTTCAGGGAATTAAAAAAGAAGAGAGATAGACATTCTCCCCGTGTATCCTTGACATCTGCATGAGGTATATTATTTATTGGCATGAACATTCTCTAGACCAGGAATTTCTAATTGCGATTTCTGAGCTGGTTGTTTTTTGTTTTGTTTTGTTTACTTTTGTTTGGAGACTGGATCTCTCCATGTGACCCAGGCTGGGAAGTGCACTGGCCTCTCATGGGCTCAAACCCACTAATTACCACCTTGGGAATTTTGTCCTTCTCTCTTACCAACTTGAGTGGATTCCCACCTCCTTTGACAACCTGATGGCCTCCTGCTCCCAAAGCCTCCTAATACTGGTTTCAAACTTAGCATATACCTTTAAACCATTTAGCTCATAACTCCAAAATACAAGTGATCCACCACCCTCAGCTTTCCCATATGTAATTAGAAATCTTGAACCCTTGAACTTCATCTTCCAGAATCATTTTCCCTTCATCCGCGATGCATCTTCATGTTTGATAAATAACTTGCTCTCTTGTCTCTTGTGACTGTGGCTGGGTTAGCTCCCTCTTTACTCTAGCTTTTTATTTTCCTTTACTTCAAGCTATTATTATTATTATTTTTAAAACCCTTACCTTCTGTCTTGGAGTCAATACTGTGTGTTTGCTCCAAGGAAGAAGAGTGGTTAGGCAATGGGGGTCAAGTGACTTGCCCAGGGTCACACAGCTGGGAAGTGTCTGAGGTCATATTTGAACCTAGGACCTCCCGTCTCTAGTCCTGGCTCTCAATCCACTGAGCTACCCAGCTGCCCCCACTTCAAGTTATTATTAATAAATCTTGTAAAATATAATACTTGGAGTATTAGATATTAATTTTTAATCTTATACCTAGCAGAAGGAATTAATAGATGTGCATTTTCACACAGGGGCCAAGAATGCTGTTTTTATGCATTTGTAACCGCATTTCAATATAATTGGTTTTTTATTTATGCATTTCAAACATTATTTGGAGAAGAGAGAGGAAAGAATCAAATGTTAAGTGCCTTGTATGTGCTGGGCATTATAATAAATGCTTTACAAATATCACATTTGATAATGGCTCCATAGGGTTCACCAGATTGTGGAAGGGGTGAAGGACAAAAAAGTCAAGACTTTCTGCTCTATAGTGACACATATCTTAAAGCATAGTAAAGTGGTGAGCCTTGTGAACTTGGAGGATGGGAAAAGTCCATTTGAATCCTGCCTCAGAATCTTCTTAATTGTTTTACGTTAAGTAAGTAACCATCTCCCTGGGTCTCTCTTTATTTGTAAAAAAATTGAAGTAATGGGATTTGATGGTAGATACCTCCTGATGCAAAATAAATAATGGTATTGTGAGTCTCTCCATCAGTTTAGAAAATTCTTGTGAAGCTCCAAATCCATCATACTTTGGTCAGGCACTTTGGTCCCAATTTCCTTCCCCAACAAATAAAAATAAAAGCAAAAAAGCTTTACCAACCTTTATTGGATAGCAAACATTCAATTCACCACCATGCCCAACTTTGAAATCCTTTCATTTGGGTAAGCCTATTAGAGATTATACCATTCCGATGTCCTTGCAGAACTCTGGGGTCACCTCCGTGCCCCTAGAAGGCATCAGAGGAGGACATGCAGGGAGGCTTTTTGTGAATAAGCCTCCTAAAACTAATTAAAGCATCACCAGAAAGACCTGTTCCTTCTGACCCCAAAGACCTTCATGTTCCAGCCACATCCAAGTCAGACCTTCTACTACATCAAAGTTAATGATGGTTCCAATATACAGATGCCACAGATTTCTTCCCTTCCAATGTTAAGAAATCCATCAACTGCTGGATTGTCTCTGGCTTGCTGGGAACATGAGTGACTTCCCTACAGGGAGTAGACTCAGATACTGATTGGTTGGCAGGATTCCAGATGTTCTGATAAACAGCTTTTGCTCAGAGACAATAACCATCTTTCGATGTTAATTTTGGCATGAGGCATGCAGTATGGGATGTGCCCATCATGCCCGCAAGTGTTTTTATGAGTGCTTAACGGGCACTTACATCTTTGCAGAGCAGCCATCAGAATTAAATGCCCAACAAATCAGTTAGTTAATCAGCGTGCCAACCCATTAAAAATGGAACCTGCAAGGAAGCAAGGCAATTTCTATCTCCCTTGGGGAGGTTTACTACCAGATGCCCTCCCTACCAAAACTTTTTTCTAAATCCTTTTTAAGGAAGAACTATTCCTCAGAACTAATTAGCTTTCCCCCCTCCCCTCTCACTTGATAACTGAACATTGGTGGACCATAATTAAAATGACAGAAGCAGTTCTGAGCAAGCAGCCCCATTGACTTCTGGATAATGGTGGTTGAGGAAAATGCCACAGCCGGGAAATCGTAAAATTAACTTATTTAGTCTTATCTAGCGAAATATGGAAATATGGAAGCAGGGACCTCCTGAAGTTTGGAGAGCATATGAACCATTACTTGAGGACCCTAAAAGCTGAAATGGACCACTATGGCTCTTGAATGTTCCCAAAATAATCCCTGAAAAGCATCTTGGAAATACGGAGTGAAAGTTACTTTTTGGATTGTAATTTTGTCTTTGGTAATAATTTTAAAGACAAAGACTGGAAGGGAAGGCAGTAGAGATATGGAGACAATAGCCCTAACTTGAGACCAATGTGGTACTATGAAAAGTATTCACTTTTTATTTTGAGAACTAGTGTTAAAATCCTGCCTTTTTAAAAAAATATATTTTTTTAAATTCTTAACTTCTGTGTATTGGCTCCTGGGTGGAAAAGTGGTAAGGGTGGGCAATGGGGGTCAAGTGACTTGCCCAGGGTCACACAGCTGGGAGGTGTGTGAGGCCAGATTTGAACCTAGGACCTCCTGTCTCTAGACCTGTCAAATCCTGCCTTTTTAACCTGTGATTTTGTACCTTACTTAATCTCATTTTATCTCATGTTCTTCAAGTATATTATGTGGAAACGGAATGAAATAGCCTTTAAGGTCCCTTCTGGTTCCAAATCTATGATCCTGTGATCCTGTTGAGCAGCTAACTACTACAGTGGATAATGTACAGGATTAGGAGCAAGGACTATTTATCATTAGGAGTTCAAATCCAGCCTCAGATACTTATTAGCTGAGTGACCATGGGTAAGTCACTTTACCATGCTTGCCTCAGTTTCTTCATCTATAAAATAAGCCGGGGAAGGAAATCACAACCATTCCAATATCTTTGTCAAGAAACACCCCCCAAAGGGGCCATCAAGAGTCAGACACAACTTAAAAAGTGATTAAACAACAATTATTCTTAAAGCCTCTGTTCATACTGTAACTCTGTTACCTAATTCGATATTCCTTACCAAGGTTTTTCCTGATGCCCTCACTGGCTACCTTTGTAACATTTACTATCTGTGTAGATGTCCTGACTTTATCCTCTTCAGTAGAAGGTAAATTCCTTGAAGGATTATCTCATGTTGGGCCTTTCCAGGACCCACAACAGATGGCAAGAACCTGACAATAGTTTTTGTTCAATCAGATGAATGAATTTATGAATTTACAGCATTGGCCAAATCACAATGTCTCTCAAGACCTCATTTTCCTTGACTGGACAATATTACAAAGTAGAGATTGGATTTGATGACATCTGGAGGCTTTTACAACTCTACAGCTTAGAAAACAACTGCTGGCTTCAAGTCTTCTCTCACTTCAAGCAATAGAAACACATACATATAAGTAACATATATTTGTATGTTACATATAATATATGTATATATGTATTTAAGACTCGGGATAGCCTGTATCTATATACCTAATTATATATATATATATATATATATATATATATATATATATATATATATATAAACAATTACTTGAGGACCCTAAAAGCTGAAATGGACCACTATATATATATATGGTATGTATTTATATATGTGTGTGTGTGTATATAAATCAGTGAATTGTATTTCAATATATTCAGTTTTCTTTTTAATCCTATTTTTTATTGCTTGCATTTAAAATATTCTGAGAAGGGGTCTA